>NW_021941610.1:120227-225227 GCF_902148855.1 Sphaeramia orbicularis | reverse complement strand
ACCCTAACCCATCTAACCCTAACCCATCTAACCCTTACCCATCTAACCCATCTAACCCTTACCCATATAACCCATCTAACCCATCTAACCCTTACCCATCTAACCCATCTAACCCTTACCCATCTAACCCATCTAACCCTAACCCATCTAACCCATCTAACCCTAACCCATCTAACCCATCTAACCCTTACCCATCTAACCCATCTAACCCTAACCCATCTAACCCTAACCCATCTAACCCTTACCCATCTAACCCATCTAACCCTAACCCATCTAACCCATCTAACCCTAACCCATTGAACCCATCTAACCCTTACCCATCTAACCCATCTAACCCTAACCCATCTAACCCATCTAACCCTTACCCATCTAACCCTTACCCATCTAACCCATCTAACCCATCTAACCCTTACCCATCTAACCCATCTAACCCTAACCCATCTAACCCTTACCCATCTAACCCATCTAACCCTAACCCATCTAACCCTAACCCATCAAACCCATCTAACCCTTACCCATCTAACCCATCTAACCCATCTAACCCTAACCCATCTAACCCATCTAACCCATCTAACCCATCTAACCCATCTAACCCTAACCCATCTAACCCAGATGCATCTGTCTGAATGTGTCTTTGAGCCACTGCTCCTCAACAGCTGATCGTCTTCTTGGGTGGGGTTGATTATGTTCCTCCTGTTCAGAGTGATCATGTGACTTTGAATGCAGCTTAGTTCCAGTTCTTCAGACATGACAGTCACTTCCATTCCAAACCCAGTTCTGACTGTTTTG
Organism: Sphaeramia orbicularis; assembly: GCF_902148855.1. Lineage (NCBI taxonomy): Eukaryota > Metazoa > Chordata > Actinopteri > Kurtiformes > Apogonidae > Sphaeramia > Sphaeramia orbicularis. The sequence goes on along the minus strand of NW_021941610.1, from coordinate 224,438 downwards.
TGCCAACATTTGTGGTGTTGTGCCTTTCTTTTTGGGCTTTGGCAGGTTTAATACTCAGAGGCTAAGCCAAGTCAGAATCCCCACACTGAAAACAGTCTTAGTTCCACTTCTCAGCAGAGTGAACTTTCATAAACTCAACTGTTCAAAGACCTCTAAGCACAGGATTTACTGCAAACAATGTCTGAAACCAAGAGAAATCATTCAATGTGGAGCGCTACCACTATATGGACATGGAAACACTTCTTTTTTCCCATAATGCACTGCACTGTGGTAAAGTAGGTTTGTAATGTATGAACTGTTTTTGTATCTTTGTGTAATAAATGTAATATATGGACTCATACGATCCTTCCTCCTCATAACTCAGTAAATGAAACACACTGAACGTCTACTATATGACCTGCAGCTTCAACAACACACTGGTGTTTTTGGACCAACCTGTGAAAAATAAACACATTTATCTGGAGTTTGGCAGGAAAATAGAACAGAAATCCGTCTTGTTATCAGTCCATTTGACATGTACATTATATGTCATATGTAATCCCGTCTGTAGGTTCATCTTTTATCCATTTAATAACAGGTGGAACTTCTCAGTGCCTATAATGTGTGCGGCTCAGTGTCTATATTTCCAGATGTGACAGGTCCAGACCATCATGTGTGAACCTTCTGTGCACAGTCATGTCTTACATGCATCTGTTCAAGTCACTGAACCAAATATTCTCAGTCAGAGGTGATTTCATGGGTGTTCTGTTTCTTCCTCCTCTGGCAGATGGGTTGGGTTGTGGTCCAAAGTGCTCAGTGCTGGTTTGGACCTGTGCAGAGCAGGACTGAGTACTCTGAATGTCACATCAGCCCCCAGACGCTAGTCTGGTTTAGTCTGTCTTGTCTGTCATTTCCTGTTTTATTTTGTTAAGTCCTCCTTGTGTGTCATGTCTGGTGTCTTTGCTTCCTGTTCCTAATTTCCCCCACCTGTGTGATTACCTGTCCCTGCCCTGATTTGTTCCACCTGTGTCTCATTGTCTCCCCTCCCTCTTGTGTATTTAAGTCCTGTGTTTCCCCTTGTCCTGTGCCAGTTCGTATTCTCCTCCGTGTGATACTTACCAGTGTTTTTTTGGATCCTGTCTGTTTGCCTGTTTTTGACCCGGATTGCCTTTTTGACTCCTGCCTTTTGCCTGACCCTTGTCTGTGCCTCTGCCTCCAACAATTCTGCGTGTGTTCGACCTTTTGCCTGATTAACTGGTACGTGAGCCTGCCTGTTCCTTATGTCCTGTTGCCTTTCCGTTTGCCTCTCCGTGTATGACCTGCTTTGAATACTGACTGTCCTCTGCTTTCCCCCAGTCAGGTTACCGACGTGTGTTACCGGGCCAGGCTGTGAGGTCCAATCTCCGGATCCTGTGTCCGGATCCTGTGAAGAATCCGGGACTCAGTGTCTTCAAGGATCTGCTTATTCATACTATCAGTGACGTGTCAGTTGATGTTGTGTTTAATAAACACTGTGAGCTTTTACGTCTGTCTCTGGGTCTTGCAATTGGGTTCAGTTTCCGTACTCAGACCATTACACTGAAGTTCTGGACCACAGGACACACATCAGCTGCAGAACAAAGGACCCACTGCTAAAGTCTGATCCTGGTCTCACATCACCCAGGTGGGCTGGAGCCATTGGGGGGGGATATAAAGGGTATTTATGGGGGAATAGAACAGCTGACATCACACACTGGTACAGTCCAAAAAACATCAAATACACCCTTAAGTGGGACAAAAGTATAGTTGATGTTTTTTTTTTTTCTCTAAATTTTAACCTTTGTTTTATCAATACTGACTCTGTTTTACATTTTACATCCTCAGACAGTTTGGTAAGTACCAGAAAACACTAATATAAAAATAATTTAAAAGGATAGAATACTAGATAAAAAGGAACACTTGTCATCTTAAAGGTATGTCCAGTTATTCTGTTTTTCCAACTGTAGTTCTGCTTCTGTTGTACAAAAGCACAGATGTGACAGGAGAAGGACGTTCAGACCTATGGTCCCAGCTCCGTCTGTCCCAGCGTTTGGTGCTTGTGTAGGTGTTTGGTCCAGTCCCACATGGACTGGCTCTGCTTTCATCAGCAGCTCTTTGTTTGTTCAGCTCAAAGCTGGAAGTGGCCTCAACACTTTCAACCCCTTCATTTCACTCTTTGTCAAATGAATCTGAACCTGGGTCAGTTCTCACTAAATTACTCTGCATTTTCATTTACTTCACAGCTTATGATCGCTCTTATTGTATTTGGATTGTTTATATTGTAGTGGTGTTTCAATAAATTTGACCGTTGTCGTCATAGAATGAGTGAGTGTACGGTGCAGTCTGCCATGGCTGTAAATATTACTTCCTGTAACTCAACTGAATTTCTGGGTAAGAGTTTTCTAATATTTGTAAAAATGCCCATATTTGTGTAGGTGCTGTAGCTCCCAGGATGTCATTGTTCTTCATCCTGGTATTCGTGCTTTTTGTTTTTCTTGCTACATGAAATATCCACAACCTTTGAGTTGTAACTACACCCTTAAACTGGCCAATTTTGACAAAGACACCTCTTTTCATGTGGCTTTTCCTGTTGGAAATGAGACATTTTAGTTCCACAATGTGGTTCCTCATGTGCACATGCACAAACACACCTTCCTTCCAAACATTACTGTGTGTTCCACATTGTCCAGGATAAGCCCAGACGGTTTTTACCCCAGTTCCAGACAACAGTGGAGGTGGGACCATAAAAATGATTTTTTTTACTTGTCCCTGCATGTTTTTGCAGGTTACCCATCGGGTACCCGTGGGCTGGGGTGCTGTAATGGGGGGGTGAACATGACAAATTCATGAGGCCCAGTATTCCAGGGGGCTCCATAGAGCAGTGGAGGGGGTCCAGTGAATACAGGGTAGAAGGGGTGAAAATCTGGTGTAAGCTCCGGCGTACGACAGAGGCATAGAAGGAGTCGGACGTTCAAAGTGTGTTTAAGTTTCCAGTTACAGTAGTTATGGCAGTTACAGAACACACCCCCACGCAAAAGACCAGGATGAGTCCAGGAAAACAATCAGTGACTTAGCAGCATCAGTCAGAAGAGGGAAGTAATGCCCAAAATAAAACAAACTAAATGATGCCACAACTCTACTCTTACCTGATCATCCAAAATAAAAGAAGAAACAAAAGACAACCGTTGTGAGTCGTATAACCAGAAGATCGGAGAAAAAGAGCGAAAAACAGAGAGGGCTTCTCCTTCCTGTTTGTGCTACCTTTTACTTCTTTTACTTCTATCTTTTACTTCTACCTTTTACAGGACTTATAATCACAGAACTGTCACAACAAACAAACCCACCAATCATCAGGCCTCCATCATCGGACATGGGATGAGAAGGGGACGGAGCATCAGCATCAACCAGCTTTTATCCCCACTCCCAGCCAATCAGCATCAGGTTCTGTCAGTCAAACCCACACAAACCCAGTCATTGTCCATTTCTTTCATGTCTGAATGTTGTCGTTGACGTCACTGCAGTGATTTTGCTCAACAGATAGTTTTGGTTCTATGTTATGATCGGTCAAAGACATGGTAAAAGAATGTATAAAACAGAAGCAAACAGAGTTCCAGAACTTTTTCTTTTCCCACAGTGGGAGTGTTTCACTTATGAGCTAAGATTTTTTTTCCTTTTTTATTGAAATTAGAACAATGACAATATAAAAAAGTCATATACAGTATCCAATATATGTGATGTCAGAACAAGAACATCACACCTGCACAAAAAAAAAAAAAAAAAAAAAAAAAAAAAAAAAAATATATATATATATATATATATATATATATATATATATATATATATATATATATATATATATATATATATAAAATTTACCAAGAGCTGCCAAATTGAATAAAATAATTTTATATTCTCTTTTAGTGGAAATTAGATTTTCTCCACGTGTAAGTGTTGCATAATGTGTAGAGTTCCAGAACTTTTATTGGCACTGTTGTGAATTTAGATTTACTGGGTGGGTCAAGTCTGGATGGGTATAGGAAACAAAAAGGAGAAGGCAGAGATATTAATGAGATAAAAGTCAAGATGCAAAGACATGACTGTTGAATAGAATCAGTTCAAAGTGTTCCCATGTCCATACGTTAATTGTTGATTCTCAGGGCCAGATTAACACTTCATTGTACCCTGGGCAACAATATTCAAGGGCCCCATCATCACAACCCCAGGATCCCTATAATCTGGCAAAATACAGAATAAGTTCCAGGAATATATGTAAACATACCCCATACTTCAATATCTAACTATTATCAATTGCATTTTGATGTACAAATGTGTAAATGCTCGTAGAACTATAAGTGCACCACTATAGCCTCTTGTCAAGGCCACTCACTTGCATATGATGATATGAAAACAAAACACATCATCATCAGTATAATCTAAAATTGATCCATTACATTAGAAAGAGAGGGAAGTGTCCTCCATTTTCACAAAAAATAAATAAACCATTTCCAAAGTATCCAGTATTTATTTAAGAACACTTTTTGCCAACACAAATGTATTGAATCGTCAGAAAAAGCCCACAGACAAAACACAAACATAATCTGATAGAATCAGATATGAATTTTAAACAGAAATCCCCTTGTCACCTCAGAATTCAAAAAGAGAGTTAAAGTAAGTGCAATGTAAACATCTGGAAATCTGCTTTTTCTCAACAATAAACATATCTCAACATTTTCATGGAGCCACCACAAGGAAAAAATAAATATAATGCAGTATAATCTGCTAAAATAAACATTTTGGTCCCAGTTTAAGTTTTAAACAGAAAACACATCACAATTCAAGGCATGTCAAGGCAAGGGTTAAACATTTTAATACTAAATACTACATATACTAAATACTATAAACCAGTGCCGGCTGCTCGTCTTTCAGACAGGGGAAGCTCACTGTCGGCTTACATAAAAAAAAAAAAAAAAAAAAAGAATTAAGAAAATGCTCAGTAACCTTATCGTACCAAGTAGGCGTCTTTTTCAGGGACTGGACCAGTGTCCTCTCAATATCCATCAGACCTAGGCTGCGTAGATTGCCTTGGCTCATTGTGTTGTGGGTGTCAGACTTCAGCCTTTTTAAACTACAGATGCTCCTTTCACTCCGACCTAGGCGACAGTTTGACTGATTTAACTATCTACAAAACGATATTAAACTCGAACAAAAAATGATTAAATTATGGAACTGAAACAAGAAAACGTGAAAATTATGTTAAATTGAAACAAGGAAGTCCAATGAGTGTGTTTTATTTACAGTGCAAAAAATGAACGAGTAATTTCGTAGTACTTTCTCTCTTGATTTCCCAGCAGAATGTGTGACGGTATTAAACTGAACTGTGTCAGTGAAGGAGTAGATCTGAAAACAGCTGTCACTCAAACGGGATTCAGCCTTTCGACCGATCCTCCAATCAGCACGTGGGATTCTGGCATAGCCCGTCCGAGCTCCGCCCACAGCTCCATTTACCCGCAGAGACACCCGGTGTCCGGGGGCGGGACAACATCGTGGCATTTATCCAATTACTGTCCAGTTTTGACGCAATGAAAAAAACTGTTCCATTCAGTCCCGTTGAAGCCCAGAGACGGACACAGTCTGTGGACAAATGCACTGAGCAGAGATGCAACGGGAATGTATGAGAAGTGAACAACATCGAGTCCGTTGATTTGTGATAAAGCTGATTTGAACGAACTCATCTTTGAGATGAACGTGTTCGAACACATTTGTATTCAATAAAATGTCAACACAACCGAACATATTTAACCATTTAATTTTCATAATTTTAGGGGAAGCCGGGCTTCCACTGCAGTCTATGAGAAATCGCCACTACTATAAACATCTGGAAAACCGTCAATTTCTCTCAAAGAAATACTTATCTGACCAACACTAAACTTCCCACTTAGCTGCTTCTCCATGTTTGCAATGTTTTGATTCGCGTATGTCGCGTAGTTCTTGACGTCTCACATCCCGCTCAGTGCACGCACGTTGATTTGCGTCACCGCTGATTCGCTTTTTGGACTGACCAATGAGGAGAGGGTCTCAGCTCACGGTCACAGACAGCAGGAGCAGGGTTTCTGTGCAGTGCAATGGCCCCAGGCAGCGGACAGTTTCATTTATAAGCAAAAGATAACCAGATATTTTCGTTATGCCCGAGCTACCCAGGGCCCTTCAGAGGTCGCGGGCCCCTGGGCAATTGCCCATATGGTTAATCCGGGTTTGTTGATTCTTGATAGCTGATTTCTGTTTTGCACAGATATTATAATTATTATTATTTTTATTATTATTTTGCATTTTATACACGTTTGTACTTTTAACCGTCGAAAACAACAGGAAACATAAAAACGGGCTGTTTTTGGGTGTCCTCCAGTCCAGTGTGGGTCCACATTAAACGCACGGCGCAGGTGTGCACTGATGAGGCGGCCACTGTCCGAACAAGCAGCCTGCATTTGAAGCAGAGGAACACGATTATGTAAACGTTTGGAACAAATGTTTGGAGCAGAACGGTGAGTATTAGCAACAATAAACGTATCTGGACCGAACTGGTATGTTAAATGTAATAATAAACGAGAAACAGACCCGCCTTCCAGACACAAACCACCCATGGGTGTATAGCTAACTGTTGTTTAGCTAATGTTAGCTAAGGTTGAAGTTAGCTAAGGTTTATGTTAACTGAGGTTGAAGTTAGCTAAGGTTTATGTTAGCTAAGGTTGAAGTTAGCTAAGGTTTATGTTAACTGAGGTTGAAGTTAGCTAAGGTTTATGTTAGCTAAGGTTGAAGTTAGCTAAGGTTTATGTTAACTGAGATTGAAGTTAGCTAAGGTTTATGTTAGCTAAGGTTTATGTTAACTGAGGTTGAAGTTAGCTAAGGTTTATGTTAGCTAAGGTTGAAGTTAGCTAAGGTTTATGTTAACTGAGGTTGAAGTTAGCTAAGGTTTATGTTAGCTAAGGTTGAAGTTAGCTAAGGTTTATGTTAACTGAGGTTGAAGTTAGCTAAGGTTGAAGTTAGCTAAGATTGAAGTTAGCTAAAGTTTATGTTAACTGAGGTTGAAGTTAGCTAAGGTTTATGTTAACTGAGGTTGAAGTTAGCTAAGGTTTATGTTAACTGAGGTTGAAGTTAGCTAAGGTTGAAGTTAGCTAAAGTTTATGTTAACTGAGGTTGAAGTTAGCTAAGGTTTATGTTAACTGAGGTTGAAGTTAGCTAAGGTTGAAGTTAGCTAAGGTTGAAGTTAGCTAAGGTTGAAGTTAGCTAAAGTTTATGTTAGCTAAGGTTTATGTTAACTAAAGTTGAAGTTAGCTAAGGTTGAAATTAGCTAAGGTTTATGTTAACTAAAGTTGAAGTTAGCTCAGGTTTATGTTAACTGAGGTTGAAATTAGCTAATGTTAGCTGTGTGTTGAAGAGTAAAACAGGATTATATTACAGCAGTGGTAAAAGCAGTAGCATTTATTTAAGGGAGCAGTTTGGCGAACGGAACTGTATGAAAATACCCGAAGTCTACGGACATGAATTTAGTTGCACAAGAAGCAGAAACAAACACCAGTCAATAAAGTTGGATGTTTCTGATATACATGTTCCTAACTTTATAGAATTCAGTGGCTGATCCATAAATAAATACATACATACACACATACAGGAGTACATGTCACATCCCAAAAAGAATGAAGACCGCCAGATGTAAACTGGTTGCATATTTCTGAACGGGTCTGTAGCCACACCCTTTATTTTAACATTTATAATAAAGTTATCATAGATAGTATTATTATTACTACCAGAAAGAAGGACTTAAAAACATGAGAATTTCAAGATAAAATCACAGCATATTTCTAGATATTGTGTATATGTTTTTTCATTTTATTCAATGCCATTTCTTTATTTTTTGCTTCATCGTCTTGCACATCTTTGGCCTGGTTCCTGTTAAAGACGCCCATTCAGGATCAGAGGTAAAGTTGACTTTATTTGGTACCAGCAGAATAAATGACAAACTTTCAGTCAGAACTTCAGAAACTTTATTATTTGTAGTTCATGTCTGTGTTTTGTTATGACATTACTTCAATATAACCATCAAAAAGCACTAAAACACAAGAATTTCAGGCTAAAGGGTTATCTATTGTTTGTCATTCATGTGTTTTTGCTAACCAGATGGATTTCCAAGGAGCGGATCTGTGGCCTGACCCTTGTAAAACAAACCCACACAGAACTGAAGGTAGAGTTGACTTTATGGAGTAGCAGTGGAATTAATCACAGAAACTCTGAGTCAGAACCCCTGCAGCCTTCACAAAGCTGCTCTTCCCAGTCACAAACTCCACCAGTACATGTTGTAAATACATCAGAAGCTTTATTGGTAGCTAATGTCTGTGTTTTATTGTGACACTACTGCCGTTCTACCATCAAAAAGCACTAAAAACATGATGATTTCAAGGTAAAAACATACCATAATGTTATTTGTTGTATATATTTTTTTATTTTATTCTATGTCATTTTTTTTTTAGCTTCATAACAGACCAGGGTGATTTCCAAGGAGCAGATTTGTGGCCTGACCCTGAACAAACTCAAGCAGGACTGAAGGTAGAGTTGACTTTATGGAACAGCAGTGGAATTAATGACAGAAAGTTTGTGTCAGAACCCCGGCAGCCTTCATAAAGCTGCTCTTCCCAGTCACAAACGTCACCATTACATGTTGTAGGTACATGAGGATGTGCTGTAAACAGTGCAGTGCATTAAAGTTCGTGCAGTGAGACCCAGCCCCTCGGCTCTTAGACAGTAGACACTCTGAGGTGTAATCACACAGATGCTGGTGAGTAACCGCTGGCAGTGGCTGGAGACGTGGCAGAAGGGCTAAGCAGCCATGCAGCTTCGTAACGCCTTGATAATGTGGGGCTGGAAAGCTTCTTGATTTATGCAGTGGGGTAGATGGTCCAAATGTATCCTCCTGCAGTATTTATTAGACATGCACACCATCACTCTGCATTCTGAATGCAGCGGCGGTGGGTGGACAGAGCACTATGCTTTGCGTTGCATAATACAGGGCTGTCACATACTAATGGAAGATGGCGGTGTGATTATTTGCATCATTTCCATAAGATCATAATTTTGCACTTTCTGTACATCGAAGATTAAAGCTTCTCGGGAACACCCTGCCCTAGGGGGGTGTTTGCTTCTGCTGTGCTGGCAGCAGCTGTCAGACCGCTCCTGCATTAAAATAGACTTATGTATATTGATGTCTTGTCAAAGTATAGTTATGTTCTCTTACACATGGCTTCCCCTTCCTCTTCCATCACAATGGGATGTTCAGCACGAGTCTAGCAGTTTGACTTTATGATCAGAAGTTTACCACAAACATGCACAGGATTTGATTGAACTTCTTTTCATAGTGGACCTTGTTTTGATAATAAAACAGACCTTTTTGTAGAATTTTAAGCCAGATCAGCCAAGTATGAAGTACCCAGAGTTTTCCAGCACTTAGCTCAAACTTATGTTTTTTTTTTTCTTACAACCTTTATCTCACACTAACAGCCATTAACAGTATGTTTGTAAAATACCTTATCAACCCACCCACAGTATAGTTTACACTGGGAACTTGAAATTAAAATACCATTTCTCACTGAAATTGTTCTCTATATACATTACTGCTTGAGAAATATATAAATGATATATATGTATGTGTACAATAATCTAAATTATCTTCTTATTTCCTGTTCCTCTTTCAGATCTGCAGAGACGGACCCCCCGCTCATCTTTAGACCCTTTTACAGTCCAGCTGAGGCTCAGAGCAGCACAAATACAGGTAAGAACTCATTTTAATGTTATTGCTGTGAACACTCGCCTACCAAACTGGGATTAGGGTTTAGAATCAGTCCAAAGGTGCAGTTTGTCTGTCCCCAGTAGAGGGCACTGTGGCTATTCATGAAGGCCAGGCGTGTTGTGTGTGTTTATGTGTGACCCGCAGTGATTTCAGAGTTTGAGCAAAGCTGTGTTGTATTTGGTTGACTTTGTGGCACTCAGTAAATAAGCTGCAGGGGAGCATTAGAGCTGTTTTTTTTTTTTTTTTTTTTTTTTTTTTTTGACTTACATCTGGTGTTCTCTCGGCTCATGTTAGGACAGGAGAACACTAAAAGTGAAACATAATCTTAACTGAGGCTTGGCTGAGGTTACGAAGCAGGTGTTGGATTTATTAATGAGCGTTGTAGGTTGAGTCTTTTCAGCGGGGTATTGATCCAGGTACGCAGCCCTGTGCTTTTATGGTGCACACTACTTCACTTTGCCAGATTAATGTGGTGATGAGCTGCAAATATTCAAACAGGTCAAATGTGCAAAAATCTAAATGAATAATATTACTGTGCCTTGTGTGATGCAAATGAGAATTGATACATCAGAACAGAATTGTGTGAAATCTTGCAGGTAAGTCTTCACTCTGCTGCTGCTTTCATCTCACACTCTATAATGTTGTCTGTTTGAATGAGAATTTTTGCAGAGTTATTTTAATGGATTCTTTGTTCCCTTTGTGTAAAGTAATTTCTGATATATCTTTTCCTTATACCCACCTTCCCCTTTCTTCCAGACCCTACTGGCCCTTGCTCTCCTCTTATTGCACATCCCTTCATACATACTTTTTCTATTATTATTATTTTGGCGCCACTTTCAGTGTCCTCATCCGTCTTTGCTGGTGTGTATAATATGATTCAGAAATGGCGTCTAAATTAAATACTTTCGTCAAGGCTTGTTGATTAAATAGTGTCATTCTGATGCGGACAGGCGTGTGTGACGCTCATGGATTTATAAAGCATTGTTTGAAAAACACTCAGAATTATCAGCATGCATTAATAAGACACTGAAATTACTTGGCATGTTCATTTAAATGAAATGTGGTTTATCTATAGGAGACATTATTTGTGGGTAATCTGAAATTGCTTTTAATTGTTATCTGAACGTTGGTTAAGCCGTGAGAGGACAATATATTTCTGTGCACGTTGCACTGGCCGTACGAGGTCACATGTTCCTGCTGGCGTGTCACTGTGTATATGGTTGTTTCTGGCACATGATTTTTCATTTTAATTCTATTTATATAGTGGTTTATATGGTTGTTTTTGGTAGATGATTTGTCATTTTAATTTTATGTATGTAGTGTTTATGTGGTTGTTTTTGGTAGATGATTTGTCATTTTAATTTTATTTATGTAGTGGTTTATATGGTTGTTTTTGGTAGATGATTTGTCATTTTAATTTTATTTATGTAGTGGTTTATATGGTTGTTTCTGGCACATGATTTTTCATTTTAATTCTATTTTTATAGTGGTTTATATGGTTGTTTTGGTAGATGATTTGTCATTTTAATTTTATGTATGTAGTGTTTATGTGGTTGTTTTTGGTAGATGATTTGTCATTTTAATTTTATGTATGTAGTATTTATGTGGTTGTTTTTGGTAGGTGATTTGTCATTTTAATTTTATTTATGTAGTGGTTTATAGGGTTGTTTTTGGTAGATGATTTGTCATTTTAATTTTATTTATGTAGTGGTTTATATGGTTGTTTCTGGCACATGATTTTTCATTTTAATTCTATTTATATAGTGGTTTATATAGTTGTTTTTGGTAGATGATTTGTAATTTTAATTCTGTTTATATAGTGGTTTATATGGTTGTTTTTGGTAGATGATTTGTAATTTTCATTCTATTTATATAGTGGTTTATATGGTTGTTTTTGGTAGATGATTTGTAATTTTAATTCTATTTATGTAGTGGTTTATATGGTTGTTTTTTGGTACATGATTTGTATTTTAATTCTATTTATGTAATATTTATATGGTTGTTTTTGGAACATGAGTCGTCATTTTAATTGTAATTATGTACTGTCACTGTAGTAGTGGTTTTACTAAACAGGCAGTTGTGATTTTTCATTATTATCGGCTAAGACACATTCAAAGCCGTGGTGAAATAATCTATAAACACACACCTGTTTCCACGTTTCACCAGTATTACCACAGAAAGCAAAGTTCCAGAGTGTTTCAAAAATGTAAAGGTGGTGTTGTGAATTTCGATGCACTGGGTGGGTCAAGCCTGGATGGGTGTTGGAAAGAGATGGATAAGATGGAGGAACAGAGGAAAAAAAAGGACAACACCGAGATATTAATGAGAGAGAAACGACAGAGCTGGAAAAGTGTGAGTACAGAGACATGACTGCTAAACAGACTGTGTGGTCCACGGTGTTGTGAGCTGACAACTGGACCAGAAAAACTCACTGATGCTGGTTGAGAGTGAACAGGAATCCCACAAGTGTGTCTCCTCTGAGTCTCACTGAAGCCCCTGTAGGGTTTATAACTGTAATATACAATCACAGGGCTGCACACAGAGTTTTATTTTGAAAATGACTGGTTAATATATGGTGCTCCTGTATCTCACTTCCTGTTGGTCCCATTAGCATCTTGAAGGATCTTTCATCATAAATAGACTGAGCCTGTATTTTTAGCGGAGGAAAGATGCACTTCCTGGAAGCGCCATAGAAATGTGCTGCGGTGCATCTGGTTGCATTATGCAGCGTGGGTATGATCCGTTTAGGCGTCAGAATATGATGTCCAATTTACAGTTCAATTAAGACGTTGGGATGTTTGAGCCTCTCGGTAGATGTTGACCCAATGAAGTTGGAGGTCTGATGTAAGAAAAAGGCTTCATTTATTTGAACTGGTTTAACCCTCCGGTATCCGGATGCACCTTTTAGGCACACTTTGCACTTTGTGTTAAAAAACTTCATATTATTTTTCACAATTTAAATAAGGTTAGAATTCAAAAGTTGTTCATTTTTGCATGATCTTTAAAATTCTGTCTACCAACTAAAATTTGAACTTTGTAAACAAAAGAAAATTACAAGACTACCATCTGTCTCCCAAGTGTGCCTAAAACGCACTGTTTCTTCCATTAGAACCACTGTTTTTGATCCATAAGCCATTCAGGCATAAATCATGCTTTTACTGATATCTGGGCTTCATTTGAGACGAGAGGGTCTAAATTAATTTATTAACGTTGTTAATGTTGCTGTTAATCATTGACATACGCCAGGCTGCAAAAATCAAATAATATATCATCCAATTTTTATGTAGTATTTTGAAAAAAACAAAAAACAAAAACCCAAACATATTTTGTGTTTTTTGCATCAAAAAATAAAATATGTGACATCATGATGAAAAGAGATCGTTTAAAAGCTTAAAAAAATCTAAAATGAATGATTATTTGATATGGATGATTAGGGCTGACCTTGATTCACAAAAATGAAATCAAATTAGAGCAGAAAAATAAATCATTATATAATATTTAATAGGTTGATTTATAGGTGTTCCATTTTTGGCACACTTGGTGACAGATGCTAGTATTTTTGAACATTTGACCTAGCGCAAAAAATAATAATGTAAATTAGCCAATGTTGGAGTTAATCATTGACATATGCCAGGATGAAAAAATCAAGTAATATGTAATTCACTTTTTATGTAGTATATTGAAAAAAAATAATTTTCTGTGTTTTTTGCATTAAAAGACAATGGTTTGTTTCCATTACAAACACGGCATTTAAAGGGTTAAAAGATGTGACAATTATTGAGTATTTGGTATTTTTTATTTACGGCTCAAGTTGATGAAATAGAAAAAAGTGTAAAAGAATTAAAAACAAACTGTATGAAAATTTTTTTGACATTATTCCACAAGTGTGCCAAAATGGCACACTTGGTGCTTAGTAAGGGCTTTGGTGGACGGGATACCAGAGAGTTAACCGACACTTCTCATTAAAGTATGACCCTGTGAAATCCAACTTATTTTGCATCTGCAATAAGCAACATGACAATGTAGTGAACAGAGTTTGAATGTATTGTTATTAGGGATACGCATTTAATCTATTAGTTGATGAGACAAAATCGGAATCAGTTGTCAGGGATTTTTTTTTAATAGCAGAGGAATATTACTTGTAGTGGGTGGAGATTTAGTTCATAGTTTAGTTTTAGTTCATAGAGACACTGAACTAGTGTTTATATCACATATTCTATCCAAGTGCTGGATGTTAAGTCTGAAAAAGTGTTTAAAGTCTTTATTATTTCTTACTATTTTTATTTTTTTGTGTAGAGGGCATGTGTTAATGATGGCTTGACTAATGGACAAATTGACTTCATATTTATTCGCCTTTAAAAAGTAATTAAAATGCCCATTCTTTATTGTTATAAACAGACTAATGGAGCTGCTAGTGTTTAATTAATGTAGAAGCTGAGGCTGGTAATGTGAAGAACAGCACGTTTCAGAGTAGAGGAGAAGCTGAACACGGTGCTTATCCCCCCCCCCCCCCCCCCCCAAAGGGGAGGCAAGGGCCATTGTTTTTGGTTCTGTTTGTTTGTTTGTTTATACTTTAGCAGCAAAACTGTTGGTTGAATTCAGACCTAATTGGGTTTATAGATTACCACTGACGTAGAATAGATAAAATAGATGTGGTCACATTTTGGTAAAAGTAGATCAAAGTAGGGCTGTGCAATTAATCGAAATTCAATTACGATTTCGATTATTACACGCAATGATTACAAAAATTATGTAATCGAGAAAAAACGATTATTAATTTTGAGTCGTTTTAATTCACGCGCACGCAAGCTACCATGAGCTGCTCTGCCCCGCCCCCCTCTAAGCTACTGCTGCCAGCTAGCCGACAGGTCCACCCCAAGAGGAAAGTTGTACCTAGCGGTCTGGAAAAATGGCAAGAGAATCACAGCAGAAGTGCTTGGTAAACAAAAGAGGCAAGTCCAATTCAATTGTATGGAATCACTTTGGGTTTGATGAAGAAGACGAAGAGCAAAAACACATCACGTGCAAAAAGTGTTTCGTAGTTGTGTCGGTAACACAAACCTTTTTAACCATCTGAAGTTTAACCACCGCCACCTTTATCGTAATCTTATGAAAAACTAAAACACATAAAAACAACTCCGTCTTCAACTTCGTCCACAATGCAGTCTTCAGTTTCCGAATCTCTTTATGCTGCAACTCCTGTATTAACCTGACCTAACTCGTATAACCCTAACGTACGTATTCTAGATGGCTGATGTATACAGAAGGCCTGAACTGAAACCTCACGGCGCGCCACTGAATTTACTATGTTTCATACTACATTGAACATACTTGAATTTATAATTTGCACTTTATGTGAGCTTTTTTTTTTTTTTTAATTGCTACAGTTCTATGGCAAGTCTATAGCAGTTTAATTCCAGTGCACTATTTATTTACAAAAGGAAACATACTTGAATTTACAGTACACTTATTTGCATTCAAGATTTTTTTGTTTCATACAAAAGTGAACATACTTTGTTTTAGTGGTTAAAAGCTTTATTTATGTTTAAAGAGTATATTTTACATTGTTTTGCAAGAAAAAAATAAACAACTTTAAGGTTAACAAATAATCGTTTTTATTATTATTTTTATTATTTTATTATTATTGCTAAAATAATCGTGATTATTATTTTTTTCTATAATCGAGCAGCCCTAGATCAAAGTTTTTATGAATTTTTAAAATCTTCTTTTCCCCCTTTTACTTACAATGGGTGGAATGTGTCTATGTCTGTGATGACATCAGCACACCCATAGATAGGGCTGGGTATCATGGTCAATTTCCATAATCGATTCGATTTCAATTCATAAGGCTCTGAATTGATTAATCACGATTCGATTCAATTCAATATTGATTCGATTCAGTATTAATTGATTGATTGAGAGTAATTTAGTGATACCAAAGTACAATTTTTAGTTGTAACCTGATTATTTGAGTATCGCAGTCATGCAACACATCAATACTGGTATCAATATTGATATTAGAAAGGAAATAAATGTGACATTTCAGCAGTAAGTAGCTGAATGTGCTCTGAAATAATGAACAAGACAGAAACATTGCCATGTTTTTACAGTGGATCAGAACGGACTTCGTCACCTTTATTCTGTTTTATGGCTGGAGGCTTCTACTCACTGGGGGTGGGTGGGTGGGGGGGTTGCACTCCGTGATTGTTGGTTGGAGCAGAGTGGGGCTGCACACACTTTGTGAATGTTGGTCGGGGAGCGGGGGGTGGGGGGTAGCGTATCGGTCGGACATTGTTGCTTTACTATTCCTCTAACTCCATACTCAGCCATAGGTGATAGTATGGATCCAAGTTGTTATTCCAAGAACAACCGGCTTCCGTGACTTGCCGGGTGGCCACTTCCTTCACACTGCGGGTTCAAGTTTGAGGCTGGAGGAGGGGGTTTCCCCACCGCGTCTTTTCCGTGTCTTTTTTTGCGAACGAGACCAAGTCTTCCCCAGGGGTTCGCAAGACGGAGCCGCCCGCGGTTCTGCGTACTCCCGGTCCTGCTCTGAAAAATCGATCTCATCCACTATTAATTGATTACGCAAAATTAAAATGAGATCGATCTAAGATCGATTAAATAAATTTTTTTACCCAAACCTACCCATAGACATGATGACATCAGCTGGATCCATGCCAAAATAAGCTACAATATGTGGGAGGGGTGGGGTTTGGTGTGCCTGGAACCACTAATTGCTTCTGTTTTTAGTCTATGTGGTTTTGCCAAAGATCTGGTGACTTTAGTCTCAAAGAGAACTAAAAATGCATCAGTATTGTTACCAATCAGAGCTGAGGTGAGAAGAGGTAAAGCCAAAAATTGTAGGCATGGAAACATGTAAACACTGTAAATAGTGGTAGTCAAACTGATAGAAGTGCATCATATAGTCAAACCTCCACATCTCCTCATTTTACTAAAGCTGTGCTAGCGCTACTTCACGTCTGTGTCGTCTTATTAATTTGTGTTGATCAGCAGTTGTTAAAACAGTTTTGGGATACTTTACTGCCACCTAGTGGACTGGAGTCACTGCACTTATTCCATCTGATTTCTTCTGTTGGGAACTGCTGAGTGGAAGTGCGACCCCTTGTGGTGAAATTCGGCTTCATGTTAATATGTTTACGCTGGGCAGACTGTATCAGCCTGCTTTTGTCAACTGTGAATCTAGACACAAATACTCCAAAAGCTGTTTAATCTTGTAAATTTACTAAAACCGTCGTGGCATCAGTTGCAGCTCATTGTGAGTTTATGACAGATGTCAGAAATAAATTACAGTAATGTTGTATCGGCAGGAAAAGAGGTGACAGGAAAAGCAGGAGCAGCATTGTTTTAATACTTCCAAGATGAAAGAACTGTAATGTCACAAACCTCAAGGGAACTGAACCCAGCTCCTGCAGTGGTACAATGCATCACAACACTGAAGTTTATGATCAGCAGCTTTTTTGAATGAACACTCTTTACTACGCCTCACTTTGGCATATGCACGTTTAGTTTGAGAGAAAACACAAATAAAAAACGCTAGACTTGACCAGGAACACACAGTCACTTAGTAGTCTGCATTACACAAAGCTGCAAGCTCTTAAAATGTGTGTGTGTGTGTGTGTATGTGCATACGTGTTAAATTTGTTTACAAAGCTGTTATGAAGGCAGTATGGTATAAAAAGCAGAGGTGCAAGCGTGGCACTCCACAATCCTCTGGGAGCCATTACTGTTATCGCTGATGCAGGAAATAGATTAAATGTAGAAAATAATACCCTTGAATAATTAATTAGATGAGTTTTAAATCAACAGCAACACAAAGGGGACCAGGGGAAGTCTAAGTGTTAAGGAAGCTGTTTGTAGAATGTAAAAATTATTGATAATAATCTGAAAGGAGGTGGTTAAAGTTAACAGTATGCTTTTAAAGTCTATAATTCATGTTCCCTCTGGGTTTGTTTCACTGTAAAAGCTACAGTAAAGGACCAGTACTCATGAATATGTGCATAACACCTTTCTATCACTTATGACATGTACCCTCCAGTCTTCAGAAGTGGATTCAGTGTAGAGTCAGTGAGTGAAGGAGGAATGACACCAGCTGGATTTAAGGACACTTTAAATCAAACCCATATTGTGTCCAGCTTGGACCAGTCCAGTTGGTCCAGTTTGGACCCAGTCCAGTTGGTCCAGTTGGACCCAGTCCAGCTGGTCCAGTTTGGACCCAGTCCAGCTGGTCCCTTGTGTTTCCATTGAACAGTGTTTTGTTCTGCTGTGTGATTCTAGTCCAGTCCCGTCTGTCCACATGTGTTCATTGTGGTCCAGTCCTGTCTAGTTGTGTTCTGGTTCTTGTTGAAGGCAGATGTTTGACTCAGTTGGATCAGAACCTCCCGGTTCGCTGCCACTGTAGTGTCGGTTCATCTCCTGCTATTGCACTAACTGTCTTCAACTACAGAAGAAGGGAACCGCAGAACCGGCCCAAGGAAAAGTCCACATTAGGGACACCGCACCATGGATTTATGGGACACAATTGGACAGCAGGAATTCAACAACCAGTTTGGGATCCAGAATTTCCAGCTGACCCGGGTACTGTATACTGAACTGTGTGATGTTCTGGACCCTCTGGTGTCCCCAGACTGGTCTGCCCTGGGGAAGCAGTTCCTCCAGTAAAGCTGGTGGGTGGGTTATAGGGTGTGTGTGCTCTGTAACTGCTGAAACTGAAAGTGAAACGTCACACCTGCTTTGAATGTCTAACCCAGCTTCGGTGCCCGTACATTTTGACCGACTTATTTAACTTCGCTACATCGGAAAACCACCTTGTTACTGAGTGAAAAATAAATGCGGGAAAAAAACAGTACTTTTATTTTATTTGAGTAGAATTTAATCAAAGTAAAGCTACTTTTACTTAATTACAGTTTTTCAGTATGTTTTCCATCTCTAATGGAACCCAGGTAGTGATGTAGATGTACCTCTGATCAGGTTTTTAGGTTCCATTAAAGAAATAAAATGTAAATGAGCACATTAGTGTAATATCTTTATTTATATACTGTGGATCTTTCTCTAATTCTGCTCATTATTTCCAAAACAAGTATGCATTTAGTTAACATATGCATACTGATATTTGCATAATTTTTACTTCCATTAATTAACATGAAAAATCTGCCCGTTCATGCCTTTTCATTGTCATAAACTAGTTCAACGGTGGATAATCATTTGATAATCATCTGTGATAATGGCTGTTTTTAAAATACATGCGGTTAATTCCACAATCATTGGATTTCAGTCAATGTCCCAAATCATCACATGTGATTTACTTCATATGTTCAGAAAATGAGATTATGAGTCCAGGTACCACCGTACAGTATTTCAGCCTTATATGGGTGTCAGTTTTGAGAAGTCTGTAATAATGATGGAATAGGAAAGACGCTACAATCAACAAGTCATTATCGTTGAACTATTCATGATGGAATCATTTTCAAGAGTTCCTTCTGATCTACGTGTCTTTGACTTCTGTAAAAAAACAAAACAAAAAACTATTTTGACCCTGTGCATCTGCTCACTGAAACACATCAGCATTTTCAATTTTAATCTATTTGTCATGTTGTAGAACTGTTGTGGTGACTGTGTTTTTTTGTAAAAGAAATACATTTTTATGATTTTATGACCAAAAAAATCATTTCACACCTGTATACCTGATGCATATTACTCATTTATGACAATGTATCCAATTAAAAAATGAACATATTACTGGAAAGAACATATCTGTAATAGCATATACTCAAAATATGAAGTTGATTTCAGTCAATATCATGAATGGTTCCCAAATTATGACTTCTTGAGCTTAGGGTCTTTTTCTATACTTACAATAAAAACCAGTATCACTGCCAATTTTCAAAGCTCCGGGATCTCAAAAACTGATGAAGATATGAAGCTGAAACTGTTGCATGGTGTTTTACTCGGTCTATAATGTTGTTTCTGAGAGTATAAACAAACTGGATGGTCCGTCGGAGCCTTGGGTGACCCTTGGTTAATCAGAGTGCAAATAAACAGGACCAGCTGCCATCCATGTCCTGAACTTGCTAGAGTTGACAAATAATATTTTCAGATTTGTCGGCCCACTACCTGGATTTCTGCCGTTACAGACCAGTTGTCAAATGTGCTTGAGTAGTGCACTTGCCTCAGGTGTTTGGTTGTCAGAGGGAATGGAAATAGCCTGTATGTGTCTTCTGTCCGGTCTTCAACTGTGTCAGCTGATCTACACATGTGTCCATCTTTGCCTTAAGACACGACTCTGTACAACTCCACATGTAACATTTAGGGTGTACAATACACCTACACTACTGTATCCTGTAATATCACTGTCACATGTAGCAGGTTGATAAACAGAAAATAAATTGGTTGGACTTGTTCACTTCAGGGACTTGTTTCATTTACGCACAGTCTGCTCATAAAATACAAAGTAGTGCTTTCTTAACCCTAAGATATAATGTTATTATTCTAACAGTGTTGTCTTTAAACCACAATGACAACAATACTGCTTCAGTAAAACTGTGAGCAGCCTAAATGCAATCCAGCTGTGGTTTATTTGATCATTTACATTGGGTGCTTCTCCTCCGTGACACATCAAATGTCTTTGGTCTAAAGTTTAATTTTAAATATTTTAAACCCTACTGTAGGGAAGCAGAAGAGGCATAAAATCAGCCAAATCAGAGGAGTATTTAATAAACAGGCACTGAAAGCAGTGTTCCCAGCCACAAAAAAAAGTGGAAGTGTTAAAACCCCAAATACATTCAAGGGGCCATTATCTTCCTCCTGCTTGGCTTGAACTCTTTGAAATAAAGATGCTGCCTGAATCTGTGGAATAAAGTTTATGATAACAAGTTATGATGTGCTGTCTTTGTCTTTGTAAATCAAAGATTCTAAACTTTGACAGTGGAAATGAAACCTGAACAGTATTTATAAACTAAGAGCACAGAACTTACAAATGCTCAAAATAAAAATTTTCTTTTATTTCTTGAAGAAAAACGAACAAAGACTGATTTTATGTGCGGTCGGGATTGCGTAATTGCTGAACAGAGACAGTAAGCACTCAATGATTCTCAAGGTTTAAGCAGAATCCGTCGGGTCCCTTCGGAGACGTTGGCTTGCATTTCTTTTCTTTCTTCATCTGATATGGTTCTCATGAGAAAAGTTTATCTTTTAAAAATCAAGCGGTTGCATCACAAAGCGGTAGCTTGAAGTTTAACCCAGACTCTAGAGTAGGTTATGTTGAAAAATACCGGATCAAAATGTGGAAAGCACCACCTACTGACCAGGCAATTCTCCGAGATCCTCCGTTTTTAAAAAGATACAGGAGAGTCTCTGAGGACGGAGTTACACAGACAATCCAAACCCTTTTGACTTTCCCTGTTATTGCACAATATAAGATGTTAAAACAGGCCTGGTTAAAACCCTAAAGCCTGGACCTGGACAGGAGACAGGGTAGAGCTGATGAATACACCACTGTCATTGTACTCAGATCCACTGGTGTGTTATGATGTCATATTGATAGGATTATCCACTTCTATCAGTCTATATTTACAGAGTCAGGGCCAGCATTCAGAATACACATTAATAAAGCAGTTGAAGTGCTGCACTGGTGTTGTGTAGAACTGAACAGTAAGTTTGTTAAACAAATGATAATAGTACTGATATCCAGACTCTCAACAGCAGTCTGGTACCAGAACACTCTTAGGACCAAACCACCAGTGGACAAGCACCATGTGTCCACAGACTGGATCAGTCACTGAATAAAGGATCAAGCTCACTGTTTACACACGTTTATGGTTTAATCACAGTTTTAGTCTTCAAACTAAAAGTAGGTGATATATTGTAACAGTCGCTCAAAATAACACAGTGGCTACGTCAGCGGATAGTTTACATTATAGCTCTTTTAGCTTAAGCTCTGTTAGCTTACTCTGTTAGCTTAGCTGTGTTTTAGACCAAATATCCACAGTAAAACCACTAATCCTCTGTTTTCGTTGGTTTGTGTCATCAATAACTGAACTAAAGATCTGTTCTGAATCCAACAACAAGGTCAGAACTGTCACAGTTTAGTCGAACCACGGATCAACAAACAGAAACTTTGCAACTATAAGAACATCCCATAATAACTGTCTACCTTCATCAGCCTCAGAGTCAAACTCACCTGTGTTTAGAAATGTTGACATTTTCCATCCACTGCATCTGTTCATTTCAACTGAGTCCAGTGGAGAAACAACTACAGGATTCAAGATTTGATCACTTACTTTGAGTCCTAAAAAGTTGTTTATTTAAGCTGTGAGTGACTTTCATCACCAGTTTTTTATCAAATCTGTCCAACCTAATTCCTTCCTGTCTTTCTGTCGAGAGCGACATGTTCTGAGCTGTCCCTGCTTCCTCTTTTTCTCCTGCTTTTGCCTCTGTCTCGTCTGTTTTTTGTCTTTGGATCCCCTGCTTGCTGTATTCCCGAACAACTAAAGTATGGAATGATCAACTGGACACTCAGCGCAATTGACAGATTTTTTCACCCAGGAACAAAGGCATCTGGAGGAGCCCGCCTGCCCTGACAGAACTTTTACAGTATGCGATCAACGCTTGGAACAAGTGGAGGGTAGTATGGCTGTGGGTTCTGTCGGTGGAGGATTGATATTTACCTGATTGGATTTTTGATAACAGGACACCTTCTAATTGGTCTTGGAGTTGGCCCTGGTTTATCGCAAAGTTGGAAAGACAGCAGCACACACAGACCCTGCTGCTGTCAATCGAAATTAAGGAGCACTTCGGAGCGGTTAGTGACAACGTGAAGGTTTTCCAGCGGATGGTGACACAGTCGGAGGATTGCATGAGCTGTGGACTCACACAAAGTTGGATACATCGCTGGACAGACTGTGGATGCGCTCTGGCAAATCACGGGACTGAGGGTAAAAAGACGAACTGTGCAGGAGGATCTACCTGCTCTGAAGTGATGAGTAATGCTGAGGCCCAGTTATAACAAAAAATGAAGTTATAACTAAATTAAGCATAAATCAAATCATTTTTCCCCGTTTAATTCTGTTTCTCCTGGGAGCTGGTAAAGCAGTTGGAGCCACTCTGGTCTAATCTGTTCCTTCGCAGTCAAAACATCCTTCCAAGGCCAAGATTCAGGACTGAATGAACTGATAAAGGACAGAAGTCTGAGTCTCTTATTTTTCATACACAAATAGACTTTCAAGGACTCACCATATGCATGCATTTAATCCCCCCCCCCCCCATCTCCGTCTGCCTCACAACATTCTTCTTCTCTTCCTGTCCCCCTCCCACAACCAAATCCATTGAAAAAGTTCCATCACGTGACCACGTGTACTGTGTTTATAATGTCTTATGTATGTGATGTATGTGTTTGCATTATCTTCACTGTAGTTCTTTCGAAGGATTTGTGTTGGGCGCTTGCGCACGCAGCGACCGGCAGTGAGCGAGAGCTTGCTGCAAAACAAATCTACCCACGGGTACAAATAAAGTCACCTTGAACCTTGAACCTCAGTCATATCCTCAGTATCATAAATCCATTAGTCTTTCTGTGATTACTCACCTCAATCTCTTCCCTCATGGTGAACAGTTTCTTCGTGTACTCCACCATAAACAAACTGTGTGTTTACAAACAGAGCCGGGAGGGAACTCGGGCATCTTTGGAATTTTGTTGTGACATGCATTGTGGGAGGCGGAGATTTGCACCGCCGCCTGGCAGCAGCAGTGTAACCATATGATATCGTATGGCTGCAACAAACATGACACAGAAACGGCTGGAGCTCCAGGTAGCCTAGGTAACCTAACTGTATAGAGACGGTGATGCAAAACATGGGTTTGCATCGATGAATTCAATACAAGTCTACTCTAAGGCTTATTTAGGCTACTTTTGATTGGCTTTGAATTAGAAAACAATTATCTGTACTTGCAACTTGACTTTGGAAGTCAGATGAGGGTGATTTGAGAAACACTGACATAAATTAGACTTTATGACATCCTCTCATGGACCACTTGGGGTGCGGACTAGGGGATTACAGAAAAGTCAGTTTGTCTACACGTTGCCGTCTGTGGCACAAGTCGTTGTTCCTTTGTTGGAGTCGACTTGTCCTGTGTTGTTCTCTCTCCCTTCCATCACAGACAGCTCCAGTCTTCATTCACCTCATGTCCATACTCTCATCTTATACATGAAAACATGGAGCCAAGGTAGTGATGTGGATCAGTGGACCCGGGTTGGGTTGGTTCCAAAAAAATGCCACTGTATTTGTGGGGCGGGTCAAATAGTCCCACAAAAGCGGATTGAAAAAAAACCCCCAAACCTGATCCATGCATTAGTAGCACAATGCCAAAACTGAAGATAAGTTAGTAGGATTATTAAAGTGAGTGATCTAGAAAAACTGTGGTGTCAGTAATGTTCTGAACCATGGAAGCACCACCAATACTGAAGAATACTGTGGACAGACAGTGGGTTGGATTATTCTGCTCATTTAGTTCATTAATGTGCTCTTTTCTTTAACATGCTGTGTGTCTTTTCTGCTTCTGTCTGAACCTTTTCCACCTTTATGTTGTTCACTTACATTTAACAGATAATTCCAGGTGTTAGCCTGTGTTTAGTTTGGTTCAATGTCTGAGAAGGACTTGATGTTTGTGTCTGTTTTATTCTGGTCTTTACTTATTCATTCATTCATTCATTCATTCATTTTCTGAACCCGCTTTATCCTCACTAGGGTCACGGGGGTCGCTTGGAGCCTATCCCAGCTACATAGGGGCGAAGGCGGGGTACACCCTGGACAAGTCGCCAGTTTATCGCAGGGCTGAACATATAGAGACAAACAATCACTTTCACATTCACACCTATGGGCGATTTAGATTAACCCATTAGTGCATGTCTTTGGATGGTGGGAGGAAGCCGGAGTACCCGGAGAGAACCTACGCAGACACGGGGAGAACATGCAAACTCCACACAGAAAGGTCCCACCCCCCGTCGACTGGTGTTGGAATCGAACCCAGAACCTTCTTGCTGTGAGGCACCAGTGCCAACCACTGCACCACCGTGTCGCCCGTCGTGTCTGCTCTTTACTGTACATTGTTAATGTTCCAGTGAACGTTAGTACCAGTTGCTTATTGTTGAACAGCTGTGCGTCTGTGTTGTTCCTCCGCTGTCAATGTGATGATGTCCTCATACGACTAGTCAACTCAACTTTATTGACAAATAAGTCGATGTGAAAAAAGTCAGTAATGCCGTAGTGCAGACCACACTTTGAGTATCACTGATGTAAACCAACCGCTTGGTGTGTTTGTGATTAGGCTTTGTCAAAGTTGATCACACAACCTTATATATTGAAGTTGTATCATGATACAGTTCCCTGAGGCCTTGTTTTTATGAGGGGGCTTTCAAGGAAACATCTGCTTCAGCCCAGGATTTTTGGTATCACAAAGGTGATTTACTTACCCTGAAAACCTAACCTGCTTCAGAAATGTCTAAAAGCACTACTGACTGACCACTACAGACCAATCAATTTTCCCTGAAGATCCAGTGGACCTTGGTTTGTGGATAAAAAAAGAAAGGTAGAGGGACAAACCCTCATGGTGTGGACTGAGGCTGGACTGAGAGGGTCTGAGTGGACACAGTCTTGGTGAAATAGTCCAACGTAGAATCATATAGTTAGTGATTAAAGCGTTCTACTTGTTAGAATATAATATTTGACAGTGACTCTGCTTTACATTTGGAATTCTGTTTGTGTTTGTTCTCTTTTACTTCAGATTGGGTCGCAGCACAGAGGCTGAAGTGAACAAATATGGCTAAAATGTCTGTGTAGGTTCTCATTTGCCCGGGTCATTTGCTCTTCTTGGTTGCTCTTCTCGGTCAGCTGGACCAGGTTAGCTCTTTTTGAAAACGCATCATCTCTCATCAGGAGACTTCTTCAGTTTGATAGCTGATGGCTAAATGTTCATATGTGTGTATGTAAGGGTAGAGACTGCGATCTGGTAGGATCGGCGATTCTACCAGTAGAGACTCCGATCGTAGTCTCTACCAGTAGAAACTCCGATCAGAGCCTCTACTGGTAAAAACTCAGATCCTGCCAGTAGAAGGGTTAGGGTTAGGGTTCGGATTGGAGTTTCTACCAGTAGAGACTCTGATCAGAGTTTCTACTGGTAGAGACTATGATCGGAGTCTCTACTGGTAGAATCGCCGATCCTACCAGATTGCAGTCTCTACCCTGACATGTACATAAGAAGGCATTCATTAAACAGAATTCGCTTTAGTACTGATAGTGAGTCAGGTGTCTCACCTACTGTATCTGTTGATGAAAGGGTGACATGGCAGAGGTCAGAGCCTTCTGTTTGCCCTGACCAGAACACAATGACTTTTTGACTTTGTAATTTTAGAGACAGATCCAGTGTAAGTCAATAGGAGTCAGGGTTTTTTGGAACACCCACTAGTGGTAGTCACTGGTAATTATAACTTAAAGATACTCCTCATTGGCTTTGTTTCGGGGCTGAGGTCCTTGTCCCTCAGTGTTCTTAAAACATGTTTATGTTTATGCATTTGGCAGATGCTTTTTTTCCAAAGCGACTTACAGGGGAAAACCAATCAAATCACTCAATCAATCAAATTTTATTTATATACAGGGTGGGGAAGCAAAATGTACAATATTTTGAGGCAGGGATTGAAAGACAGTGTATGACCAATTAGTTTATTGAAAGTCATGAGAATTTATTTGCCACAAGAAAATGTCCATAATAGAAAATGTTTTTATTCTATGTGTCCTCCTTTCTCAATAACTGCCTTCACACACTTCCTGAAACTTGCGCAAGTGTTCCTCAAATATTCGGGTGACAACTTCTCCCATTCTTCTTTAATAGTATCTTTAAGAAAGTGGACATTGCTGTGTGATGTTCTATTGGTAGCATTTTCTAAACGCCCCAAACAGCAGAATCCAGAGGGTTTAGATCTGGGCTAGAAGGCGGCCATAAACATGATTCCCAAAAAAGTTGGATTTGTTGCTGTTGTCAACGAGTGTTTTGGTGTTCTTGTGTAAGATTTTAACTTCAAATCCTATTTTACTGCATTTCTAACGGTCTTGTTGTCTACCTCAAGTTCAATTGCCAGTTTTCTCATGGATGTGGTTGGATCCTTTAGGATTTTGGATTTGAGAGCTTTAATAAAAGCTTTGGTACGTTTTTTGTTGCTTCCTCCACTTCCAGACTTTCTGGTAATAGTTTTGCTCATAGTCATTCTCTTCTTTCCATTATAAACAGTCTTTATGGACACTCCAACTATTTCTGAAATCTCCTTTGGTGTGACGAGTGCATTCAGCAAATCACACACTCTTTGACGTTTGCTTTCCTGATTACTCATATGGGCAAAAGTTTCTGAAAAGGTATGGATAATAGTGTTAGGTATGATTATGACATCAGTATATGTTTGGTTTCAAAACAATTGACGTAGTGCCTGCTGAGAAAAAAACAACTAAATGTTCATTGTAAATTTTGCTTCCCCACCCTGTAGCGCCAGATCACAACAAAAAAGTTCTCTCATGACACTTTACATATAGAGTTGGTCAAACCAGACTCTAAGCCAATTTACAGAAACCCAACAGAATCCTCCAGGAAAACACAAATAACAGTGCTATTGAAATGTTTCTAATCATGTTTCTAATTTGTAATGATGGTGTTAGACAGAATGCGTTGCACTGCTGTGTGGGTTTGTGTTGTTAGGGCTGGTGTTCACAGGTCCTTTACACTGACACCGCCTCATTTCCATACAAGGTCTACCCTGTTTCAGGAACTCAGTGTCCTTGGTGTGCAGTGTTTTTTCTAATGTGCTCACAGCCCTTTGAGTCAAAAAGTTCAGCCTTTAAAACAGTGTCTTGCCCATCAATGCCAATCAAACTTGAGAAGAGGTGGGACTTAGGACATACTTCTGTCCAGTGATGGCGGAGAAACTCACCATCAACCCTGTTAACTCAGTTATGATTTAACACTGAAGACTTAACGTGATCTTAGGAAAGAAGTGAACGTTGTCAACATCCATTAGGTTTTTGGAGACAATTATTATTATTATTTTTTAAAACCTGTCCTGTTTAGCCATTTGTCCTCCAATATAAGTGTACTGGTGCCATGAGTTGCTTGACCACTTTTATTTTTGTGCTGCGGTTGTGTTCCTGTCATTTAGTAATTATGAAAATATCATTTTTGAACATTTATGAATCAACATTGAATTATCATGTGTTGCATTGCGATGAATCTAATAATCAATGTATTGCCACACCCTTAGTCTGTTGAACCTGCTTCATGATCCAGGTTCCTGGTCCCAGTGAATAAAGCTCAGTGTGGTTGGTGGCTGAAATCAGTGACCTGACTGAGTGAATGATTCCTTTGGAACATCAGCTGTTGTATCTGTATGAATGTACAGTATTATGAAGGGCATGTGTATTTGACCTATGCAGCATTAGCTTATGTATGACATCCTAACCCACCTCCACACACACACATATATATATATATATATATATATATATATATATATATATATATATACACACACACACACACACACATATATAGTCTAGAGTAGACATTAAATTATAGTAAAAGATGTCAAGATTGTCTCATTGTCAGTGTTGAAGTAAAGGGAGAATGGTGATCCGTACAGCTGAAACTGCTGAGTTTAGCATTCAGGTATGTGAATTCTGAATATAGTAAGCAGTGTTTAGACAGTTGTTATTTGATTTATACTTAAAGTGTGCTAAAACCTCGTAGTGTGGAGACTTCAAATGAAATTCCCCTTACGTTTAACTTAAGTGATTTATCACCATTTATTGTAACGTCATCCTCAGAATTTTGCATTTCTCAGTGAAAATTTAATTCTATATATCATTTACTGCAGAAAGTGTCTTTTTCAGTCCAATCTGTCATGAACTGAACATGACCCCAGTGTGTCCACCCACTGTCATTGATCCAACTCCATGGGTTTTACTGGGGAATCAATGTTGGAGAAGATGACGGTGTTTCCACGGTAACTCCGGAGCCTCTGAACGTCCAAATGGGTCATCTCTGATGACCATGAAAAGATGAAGAACTGTATTTGACCTGAAGTATCAACATTTATTGATAAGATTCATGTATCAACAGTTAATGTCGGATCTGTGTGCTTTGGGTGGCCGCCGTCTTTGAGGGCCTTAATTGTTAAAGTATGGGTGATGTCCTGGATGAGATTCTACTGCTCCACTTGATTTCTCCAGATGGAAACTTGGAAAAGTAACTTCACGTTTCCATAACAGCATGAAACAGTGTCAGGTCGTCTGTGTTGTGTTTAGTCTTTGGATTTGACCAGAGGACAGAGGTGCAGTCAATATTCACTTGGATATTCAAGTTTTTTTTCTATTTCCCAGATGTTGTGCTTAAGGTTTAGTTGTGTTGCACACACTGAACTCACTGAATTCAGCAGATTTATTCATATTTTAGTTTTGAGAAATATGATTAATGCTGCATAAGAAGGAGTCAGTGAGTCATATCCACAGACAAAGTTGTGCTTCCTGTATTTTCTTAAATAACCAAAATGCTTATGTTGTGCCTACCGCGTGGGCACATTTAATCATTATTAATCATTATTAATCATTATCAACACTGTGCCAAATGTCAGATGAAACTGCACGATAGCTGCCATCCACCCACTTTCCAAACCGTCAGTTTCTGGAACCCCAGTGTGTAAAAAAACACATAAAAAATCATGATATATTTTCAAACAACTCTTTCCTTAATGCATCTGTTTGCATATATTTATAGTAGTGAAGATGAGTCTTGGGGGTGGGGTGTTCCTCTAATCCATCATTTTATTGTCGTGGACAGACATGGAAATATTAATTAGCCGGATTTTCTAATTCTCTGAAAGTCATTATATGAAAAGGACCTGTTTTTTCACTCTATTTGGGAAGATAAGAGGTACAAACCAAGGCGGCTTTTGCTCAGCTAGTTCATGGTAATTTTGGAGCGTTATGGAGGAACTCGAATCAACACAGATTAAAAAATCATTATCACTGTTAATGAACAGCCATTGTCATCCTGTGATTTTAATATTTCTACAATGCAGCTGTAATAAACAAGCACTAAGAAGATTACAGATGATTATTTTTTCAATTTTTCTCACTGCCAAGTCAGATAGACCATGTTATAGTGTATGTTTATGACCACTGATGGCTCGACATCGAATAAGTTATTCAATGGAACACTAGAAGGAAGCAGGACTAAAAAATAGATAATTATGATAGAGAAACCGATAAGAGCTGTGACATGGAATGGTGCAGTTTTGCAGCTTAAGCCACAAATACTATTACAAAATGATGATAATTGAAAGTTCTAAGTGCAGCGATTAAGGAAAAACATGTTGTAAATGTCACCGTCACAGGTGAAAATGTCTTCCTGGAACAGCAGTGGGATGTGTCATGTTGTTGTTGAACCTTTCACTCAATGTTGGTAGACAGCCTAATTAAACCTGTGATCTGTGGAGTCACTCAGAGACTGCCTGGGGCTCTTTCAGGGACAATTAGAGAGAGACTATTTACAATTCTGAAATTGTGCTGCACAAAATGTATTTTCACAACTGAACATTCCAGGACAATCTAGGTTAATTGCATCTGAGTTATATGAGCAGAGAATGATCGAATGTTGTTTGTCAATTCAAATTAATATTGCTCAAAATAGTAATTTCACATTTGTTTCATTTCAACCTCAACAGTGTTCTTGAGGCGGTGAAGTAATGTTGATTACTTTGATCGCTAATTGCTAATGAATGAGGCAGAATCGAGTTTTACTTTATTCAGTTCACTTCTCATCTGATTACAAAATGTGGAAACGTTCAGACTCCAGTTAAGCCATTTAAAAATGGATAGAATGGACATTTTTATAATAATGATTTGTAACAATATAAAGAAATTTGGACATTAGGCCATGAATCGTGATGAAGCTACAGATAATAACTGCACGGAAGCACACAGGATAGAGATAAAACAATCAGAGATTTAGTGCTACGATTATTGTCAGAGAAATAATTGCGATTTCATGATTACTACAATTATTTTGTGCAAATTAATTTCTCAGCAGTACTTATTAGGGCTGTCACTTTAATTTGAGCTTTGAAATTTGTTTGAACACCATGACATTGTTGCAGCCCTAGCCCAGGATGGGCTAGAATTAAATCCCACAGTCTTATGTTTATGTTTACGCATATTCCAGTCTTAGGCTGGAATATGATTGAATTAAGGTGTTGAGACTTTACAGCTGCATGTAAATAACGCATTTTATTTTTGAAGTGTGAGTGTCTCGCTGACGTCAATTGGACAAAACAGGAAACAAAAGATCAGAACTCCCACGGTTTGCATATAGCTATATTATCCAATGTATTTATCTGTTAATTTCTTGTATTATTTATTTATTTTTCTCATTGCACTCCTGCAGTTTTGCTCAGTTAGTTTGAATTATGGAAGACTGAGAAATACCTTTTTTTTTTTTACAATTTTATTTTTACATTTGATACAGTGTTGAAAATGAAGAGAGAAAATCAATAAACATTTCTAAAAATATATTTGTGCTGTATGTAAGGAATGATCTCCTTCAGTTTGGTGTTTCTATTTGAGGCCGTGCTTTTTTAATGGCTCAGATCTACTTCATGTTGTCAGGAAAAACCCCCACTGTCGTCCCCTGAACCGTCGATAATCAGTCTCATACCTTCACAGATCTCAATCTAATAGAGGATTTGTGGCTGATTTGAAAGGTCTGTTTTGGCTGTTTTTACTGGATCAGTGCTTTAAAAAAAGCCAGAGTAAATCCACTTGTGAGAGTCCTTAAGTACTGTTTCCAGTTACTTATTAAAGTATAGTGTGATAAGCAGAGATGTAGGATATGCTTTAGTTATGTTGTCGTTCCCTTTAGGACATGCACTCATGTAGGTATTGCTAGTATTTTCTTCATGTATTTCTCTTACTCTTCACTAATAGGCCAGTGTTTTTACTGTCATTGTTTTCAGGAAGACCATCTCTCCGGTTTGTTTTGCTGCTGTGCTTTCACCATTAAACTGCATTTAGAATCCTCTCAAAATGGTGTCTGCTGTGACATAGAAATTAAACGGAATTGTCGATCAGTGAACCTTTATCATGCCTCTTTATCAAGAACAGTGGGAAAGAGTTGCATTAGAAATTCCTCAGACAAAAGAAAGCTTTTAATGTGGGTTTTCATTAAGTTCCATTTTGCTTGAGCTCTGCTTTTATTTCCATAATGGACTTCATACATTTGAACTGGGCCTCCTGTTTGTGTGAGATTGATAGTTGGTAGAAAAGGTTTTGTAATGCGTCGATATAATCTATTGGGATGATAAAGCCTCCTTCTTTGTTTTGTCCATATGCTACTGTATTTCCATATTATTATGGGCTGCACAGTACAGACTCTGTGAGGCCAGTGACCAAGTGCCAAACCTTAGCCTGAGCCATTCCTATGCACTTGGAATTCAGGTGTCATTTGCAGCCCTAGTAGGAACCAACCTGCATGTTGTCAACAGGGCGTCCTGTCCTGTCCAGTCCAACATGGACACTGGACCTTGGCTCTCATGGAGTCTGTCTGCTTCTTTGTCTACTGCAGCATTAGTAGGATTGTGTACTTCTTTACGTCGCATCATATCACCAAGCTCCAGGAACGGTGGCATCGGAAGAGAAACGGTTTCATGCTGTTACATTCTGTCATTTAAATCCTCTTAGAACTCTTATAAGTGTCTGTTTATTCAGACAGTCAGACATTTCAAGCATCATTCATTAGTGCAGGATACAATGATTAAGAAACAAGAGTGTGTAAAGGAATGGGCTGAAGTCTGAGCTTTTCTGCCCCCCCATTCATATCACCATCAAAAGGAGTTCAAATATCTACCATCGCCTTTAGCTTAGTAACAATAGAAACAACAGAAGAAAACTATTCAATAGTATGAGTCGTGGAAAAATGAACAGTCACATTCTTCGATATTTTCATGACATTTCTTTTAAGCATAGTTTTAAACATAAATACCGTTGTACAGTCTTTGAACTCAGGATACAAGTTGTTCCAAACATTTCCTCCAACACACAGACTAAATGTCTTCATATTTGTTCTAACAGAAGGTTTTTGAACACATGACTTCCTCTGAGATAGAAACACACATTTTAAACAAACTCTGAATATGAACAGGAAACAGATTCTTGTTTATTTTGAACATGAACTGTGCTGTTTGAGCTCTCAGCACTAGTGACATAGAATATCTGAGAGGTGGGGATTACAGCAGCGGAGCATATATATAGAGTATGAGCTGTTGTATGTCTGAGGTGAATAGGGAAACGGTCAAATACCTGTTCAATGGGACCAAAGCACAGCCTCCATGCTGAGGCCGGTTTGTCCGAGCGTTCAGCTCAGCGCCTCTGGGACATGATGAAGTCTTGTCACTTTAAGAAGACCCACTGCACGGCTGAAGACGTAGAGTCTGTGAGTAATTTTCTCGCTTGCCTTTGAACTTAATCCTTTCAGCAGAGGTTTTGGCCTTAAGGCTCTCCCAGTTGTATAGGAGATATGAATAAACCAGAAATATGCATACAAACCAGTGTATTGAAAATCAAAGACTCACCCCCTGATTTTCTTACCTGGTTTCAGAGTGTGATTGGTTTCATAGGAAAATGGACAATGGACTTGTAGCTCTTTTCTGCCAGTACAGAGCAGGTGAACATTGGCTCATTTTCAGCAGGATGACTGTGAACTGTTTTATCTGTGAAAACACTACCAGGACATCAAAGTCGAAAACTTTTCCTTTTTGATGTCCCTTTCTATTGCGGGATTTCTGCAACAGTTCATATTTTGGCCGGTTCGTGCCCCCTGATCACATATTATTTACATACCACACCCCTAAAATACATGTGTACATTCACATGATCGGATTTTTACAATTTTGGACGTTTTTAATGAGCTAGTTTGTCCAGTTGTGTGCAGTTTTTACCACGCGGCCAGAAATGGCTGGAGGGCTATTGTAATCATTTTGTCGTCTGTCCGTCCTTTCAATGACATAATCTCATTATCTATGGAATTCATTCATATATGTGCTCCACATTTCTCCTGTGGATGCATCTGGTCATGGAGCAGAAGAATGTTGAACAGGTGACCTTTGACCTCCTGTTTCCAGGTCCAATGTCCTTGTACCTTGTACAGTTCTAATATCTTGAGTTCTTTCACATATAAATATGTATGTCTGACACTAGATTTGGCTGAGGGGGATTAAAAGTGAACATCACCTTCTGTTGTACATTCTGTGTTGACACTGCTGTGATTGTGGACTGTGACTCATCTCACATGTAGTCAGGGAATTGCATGTGCTCAGGTGAGGAAACAGAGGGCATTAGAGTACATAAACTACAGAAACAACAGGGATATGCATGCACAGCTGAGGAATGAAGTATGCAAATACATCCAAACTCAGTGTTTCATAATTGTTTTTTTAAGATTTGAATCACAGTCACAGGTTTGAGCTGTTGACAGATCTAATCACAACATCAGCCTGTGCAATTATATACTTGCAAAAAGCTGCATTTTAAAAGTTTACATTCAGGAGGATTTAACTTCTTCAATTTAACTGTAGAAATAATAATAATAAAAAAAAAACACAAGCTCTGTTACATGATGAAATTTTAGATTTCTTAACCCAAATTAATTAAGATGTAATCTTTCAAAATGTTAAAGACAACATACAGATCTTATTTATCAAAGCAAATTGACTCAAATCAAAATCATAATGGCAATTGCCATCTTTTCCACAATAATCACATATGGACTTTTTCACTAAATTGTGCACTTGTCAAAGTGTCAGTTTATACTAGGGACGCACCAATGCACATACCAGCATCAGGTATCGGTCCGATACTGAGCGCGTGTACAAATACTCGTAAAAGTGCTCCGATACCACCACTCCGGTACCACTTTACGGCAGTGTGATGTTCACTTCATAGTGCAGCAGGTACGAGCCGGCCAACGGGTGGGCGGTGAAAATCCCAGAGGGTCTGACCCATGTGACTGCTCTGGATGACCAGTGTCTGTCGTTGATAATATGGGATGTCCACGTCTTCTCAGTGGACTGGAGCCCAGGTATTACATAATATATCTGATAATGTAGTGAAGTGTATGTCAATGCCACGTTGAACCAAAACAAATGGTTAAATGTCAGTAGCAGCACTTTGGTCCAGTCCCACTGGAATGACCATGGCAATAAAGAACATTTTCAAAAGTAACTCAGAACTGTACTGGTATTAGTAAGTACTCATATCGGTACTTGGTATCGGTAAGTAATCAAATGTTAGTACTTGTACTGGGTGTGGAATAAAGTGTTATGGGTGCATCTGTAGTTTCTACCTGTAGCAGACAGCCATAATGAGGTTTGTTTATGTGTACATGGTTCATGTTTGTCCCAGTCCATGTATTATTTGTTCTGTTTTCACTTGGCTTCCACTTAAAACTACTCCTCAACAACTATGGAATCTGTAGGGAAGAGAATGGAGCAAATATACGCCATCTCATTATTAAAGATGCATCCACTAACAGCATTGTGTTTGATGGAGCGTTTTAATGTTCATTGTCAGAGTTTGCATACACACTGGTTGAAGATGTTCCAGCTCAGGTTTTTAATCATTTGATTTCAGTACGTGTTCCTGTGTTACTTCAGGAAGCTCAGTACTTTATTTGTATTTCACAGTAATGATAGACACAGTCTGTACAGCTGGGTGATATGACACAAAAAGGAATGCTGCTTTCAGTGTTGTGTAGAATTTAAGATTTTAATTGATTGTTTTCAGTCTACATGAGCTGAAGACAAGACTTGACTGAAAACACTGTCTTTGCTATGACTAAAATACACACTGATGATTATGTATTCAAAGAAGCAAACATGCTGAATTGTTGTGGAGTGACAAAGGTCTGCAGAGCAAGCATCCTGATTTGGCACTTCAGGCTTTTTCATGGTTTCTGAATCCAATTTTTGATTAATAGAATTAACTGGATATATTGTCCTGATCTCAGCGTTAGTTGGTCACATTCTCAGAGGGGTTCTGGTACCTAACCCTAACCCTTAACATTCTCAGAGGGGTTCTGGTACCTAACCCTAACCCCTAACATTCTCAGAGGGGTTCTGGTACCTAACCCTAACCGCTAACCCCTAACATTCTCAGAGGGGTTCTGGTACCTAACCCTAACCGCTAACATTCATCAGAGGGGTTCTGGTACCTAACCCCTAACATTCTCAGAGGGGTTCTGGTACCTAACCCCTAACATTCTCAGAGGGGTTCTGGTACCTAACCCCTAACATTCTCAGAGGGGTTCTTGGTACCTAACCCTTAACCCCCTAACATTCTCAGAGGGGTTCTGGTACCTAACCCTAACCGCTAACCCCTACATTCTCAGAGGGTTTCTGGTACCTAACCCTAACCGCTAACCCCTAACATTCTCAGAGGGGTTCTGGTACCTAACCCCTAACATTCTCAGAGGGTTCTGGTACCTACCCCTAACATTCTCAGAGGGGTTCTGGTACCTAACCCTAGCCCCTAACCCCTAACCCTAACCCTCCTGCTGAAGTCATGACACTGACTCAGGTTTGTATGAATTCACTTATTCAGTTCAACCCACTAATATTCTATAATGTCAAAGTTTTGAGATAGCTGCTCCTAAACACTTGTTTTTTGTGGCCTTGTTGTGATCGTTTGTTATTTTTGAAGTATGCTTAACATCATGAGGCTTTGGAGTAGAGGCATCTTTCCTTCTGGAACAGCCTTTCAGATTATGATGACACAGTCTGTCTTTGTACCTGATGGATTAAGCACATTTACCGCATTAAATGATCAAAGTGCAGATGCAGATACTGGGCTGTATTAGGATAAGAATGTAGTGTTTTTGTGAGTATAGTTGAACAGCTCTACCTGACCCTCAGAGGCCTCGGACAGCTGTAGGGTCTGAGCTTCAGTAGTATCTGTCAGCAGTGGGTGTCAAACATCATTTGATTCAGGACAATGTCAAGAGCCATGTGGTTTATTTAATGTTAAAGTTTAACACTTGCTTAGTTTGAGAATGGAGACATTTACCAGAGGTGTTTAAAAAAAAAAAAAAAAAAAAAAAAAAAGGTGCAGTAAAAATACAGGGGGTTTTTTTTGTTGTTTTTTTTTTGTTTCCCATTTAGAAAGCTATATGTCAGTGCTTTAGACTTTGAGATGAATTGTTTGCATGCATCTAACCTTTCCTAAGCAAGTTACAGAAATGTATTGGCTGAAATAAGGAAATTATCATCAATTTATTATGCAGAGTATTAGGGCTTGAACACATGTGTAACCAGAACTTATGCATTCCATAAACTGTAGTTTACCTCACTGAAGGAGTGGAGGAAGGAAGGATGGAGCAGAAGTTATGGAACAGTTTTGAGGAGGAAGCAGTTGTAGCCACACGGTGTTCTCAGTGTTTGAGGGTTAAAGACTTTGGACTTGATTAGGTGATGTCTGTCTGTCAAACGGGCGACAGTGACTTCAGTGAAACGTTAAAGTGGATTCAGACGTCCTAGAGGTGGGGGTGAAAACACATGTCCAGGTTAAACTACTGCGGCCAATCAGCTCACATCACACAGCCTCATACTTCTACATGAAAATGGCCTCTATCAGACTGGACTGATATTAAGACTGTTATTCTGTCGGTGTAAACATGACGTAAAAACACAGCTGTGTGATTGGTGGAGCTTTGAGCAGCTATTGGCATAGTCGCATATGAGGTCAGGGGTGGAGTTTGATGTTTTAGTTACATGTCGATTCGCTTCACACAGTTGGCCTCATGGCTGGTGTGGAAGACGATAGGCCTGGAACAAAAGGAAAGAAACAATTAACAACAACCCAAACATCTCAGCATGAATTATTGCACAAGTAAGCGAACGTCTTACACAGTTATGCATCTAGAATCCAGTCAGTATGGAGGAATATGTAACAGCAAACAAAGGGTGGCTGGAACTACAGGATAGGGTTAGCCTTAACCGCAACCCTAACCCCTGAAACTGAAAAGACTGGACTCCAGACCCTTTATTTTCTAATATGTGTCACATTTAAAAGAACTCTGAGGTCCAAGGCTAGTGAGTTAGCACACTGCACTCACACCTGAGGCAGGGTTTTTACCCCTGGGCCAACTCTGAGCTGAAGGGTGTTATAATCGTTTTGTCCTCTGTCTGTCTGTCTGTCTGTCTGTCTGTCTCATTCAACAATATAACCACATGATTTGAAGAATGCATGGAGATATCTGCACCACTTTTATACTGTGGGCTGTAACGGTGCAACAAACTGTTTGGTTTTGGAGTGTTCGATAGAACCGAACGAATACATGTAGAATATGTGTAGAACGCAAACGCTCGCCTTAAGTTTCCACATGAACCTTGTGACGCAAAAAAACCCCAAACTCTTTATTCTGAATCTGGGGCGCCAATGGGGGGGGGGCCTAAACATGACAACAGAGAGTATGCCAGAGGCACAGAAGCAGAGTTGGACGTTTGAAGCGTGTTAAAGCCCCCCACAGAGTTGGGCGTACACGCACATGTCTTCATGTACTTGAGGCGGACTCAAGGCGGATGTCCACCGGACACTTGCGCGCAAAGCTCAATTTTACGACCGTACTCGGTGTCACGCAATGTAGGATGATGTAAATGTAGGAAATTGGTACACTCCACTATGAAACCTCAAATTTGCACCGAGTCTGCGCCCAGAGCGCCCGACTCTGTTGGAGCCTTCAGTTTCACTTTTGGTTTTCAGTAGAGCCCCCCCCCCCCCCCCCCCATACCCCCTTTTCACTGGTCCCCTTCACCGTTACCCCCCTACTGTGGATGCATGTTGGCATGGAGCAGAAGCCTAGTGGACATGGGTCACTTTGACCTACTTTTTCAAGGTCAAATAACATGTCCTTTTAACGACATCATGGCATTATCTGAGGAGTGCAGTGAGATCACATGTACACACAGACAGTCTAATCTGAATGATAGGGCAGGAACTTTGAACAGAATCTAACACGATATTTGGCCCAGGGGGATTAAAAGTACACATCCTGTTATGTTCTGAGGTTAGATGTGGTCTTATGGTTCAGGTAAGCCCCTCCCAGGAGGTGGAATTCCAAACTGTGTGTGTGTGTGTGTGTGTGTGTGTGTGTGTGTGTGTGTGTGTGCGCGCGCAGCAGTGACATATGTTCTGACACACTTTCACACTCATGTAAATGCATCCACCTACTGGCACAAACATGCAGACCCTCAGAAGGACTGACAGTGATGGTTTCAACACGCTGCTGTCCAGGATCCTCCACTGGCCTAACCTTTACAGATACTGCAGAATTATTCAAAGGACAAATCCTTTATCTGTGTGTCACCTGGCCACATCATCTGAGTCCTTGCCACAAGGGTTGAGTAGATTATTTTGCTGTATTTTCTGTTTGATTAAAGATCTAAGAGCATCAATGCAGATTAACTCTGCCCCTGTGGTGTAAATAACCCCACCAATCTCTTCAGAGCCACGGCAGCAACTCACACCGCATTAAGTAGTGAAGACTTTATCGATAGCTCTTGTGTTTGGGGGTTTAATTAAAACCCTGCTCACTCAGGGGCAGTGTCACCGAGCACAGATATGGGCCCCAAAAAAGGTCAGCTTATATCATCATCATGTTTGTCACAACCTCGCAGTCATATCTGTTCAATTACAGCTTTGACAGCAAATGACACAGATGACAGCAAATACTGCACTAAATACTGCAATACTGCACTAAATACTGCACTAAATACTGAAATACAGCACTAAATACTGCACTAAACACTGCACTAAATACTGCACTAAATACTCCAATACTGCACTAAATACTGCAATACTGCACTAAATACTGCACTAAATACTGAAATACAGCACTAAATACTGCACTAAACCTGCACTACATACTGCAATACTGCACTAAATACTCCAATACTGCACTAAATACTGCAATACTGCACTAAATACTGCACTAAATACTGAAATACAGCACTAAATACTGCACTAAACACTGCACTAAATACTGCAATACTGCACTAAATACTCCAATACTGCACTAAATACTGCAATACTGCACTAAATACTGCACTAAATACTGCAACACTGCACTAAATACTCCAATACTGCACTAAATACTGCACTAAATACTGCAATACTGCACTAAATACTGAAATACTGCACTAAATACTGCACTAAATACTGGAATACTGCACTAAATACTGAAACACTGCACTAAATACTGCACTAAATACTGAATACTGCATTAAATACTGGAATACTGCACTAAATACTGAAACACTGCACTAAATACTGCACTAAATACTGGAATACTGCATTAAATACTGAAACACTGCACTAAATACTGCACTAAATACTGGAATACTGCATTAATACTGCACTAAATACTGGAATACTGCACTAAATACTACATTAAATACTCTACTAAATACTACATTAAATACTGGTATACTGCACTAAATACTGGAAAACTGCACTAAATACTACACTAAATACTGAAATACTGCAATAAATACTGAAATACTGCACTAAATACTGCATTAAATGCTGAAATACTGCATTAAATACTGAAATACTGAACTAAATACGGCATTAAATACTGAAATACTGGTTTAAATACTGAAATACTGCACCAAATACTGCATTAAATACTGAACTACTGGATTAAATCCTGAAATACTACACTAAATACGGCATTAAGTACTGAAATACTGCACTAAATACTGCATTAAATACTGAAATACTACACTAAATACGGCATTAAATACTGAAATACTACATTAAATACTACATTAAATACTGAAATACTACAGTAAATACTGCATTAAATACTGAAATACTGCATTAAATACTGAAATACTACACTAAATACTGCATTAAATACTGAAATACTACACTAAATATGGCATTAAATACTGAAATACTACATTAAATACTGCATTAAATACTGAAATACTACAGTAAATACTGCATTAAATACTGAAATACTGCATTAAATACTGACATACTACAGTAAATACTGCATTAAATACTGAAATACTGCATTAAATACTGACATACTACACTAAATACTGCATTAAATACTGAAATACTAAACTAAATACGGCATTAAGTACTGAAATACTACATTAAATACTGCATTAAATACTGAAATACTGCATTAAATACTGAAATACTACACTAAATACTGCATTAAATACTGAAATACTACACTAAATACTGCATTAAATACTGAAATACTACACTAAATACTGCATTAAATACTGAAATACAGCATTAAATACTGAAATACTACACTAAATACTGCATTAAATACTGAAATACTACACTAAATACTGCATTAAATACTGAAATACTGCATTAAATACTGAAATACTACACTAAATACTGCATTAAAAGCTGAAATACTACACTAAATACTGCATTAAATACTGAAATACTACAGTAAATACTGCATTAAATACTGAAATACTGCATTAAATACTGAAATACTACACTAAATACTGCATTAAATACTGAAATACTACACTAAATACGGCATTAAGTACTGAAATACTACATTAAATACTGCATTAAATACTGAAATACTTCAGTAAATACTGCATTAAATACTGAAATACTACACTAAATATGGCATTAAATACTGAAATACTACAGTAAATACTGCATTAAATACTGAAATACTGCATTAAATACTGACATACTACAGTAAATACTGCATTAAATACTGAAATACTGCATTAAATACTGACATACTACACTAAATACTGCATTAAATACTGAAATACTAAACTAAATACGGCATTAAGTACTGAAATACTACATTAAATACTGCATTAAATACTGAAATACTGCATTAAATACTGAAATACTACACTAAATACTGCATTAAATACTGAAATACTACACTAAATACTGCATTAAATACTGAAATACTACACTAAATACTGCATTAAATACTGAATACTACACTAATACTGCATTAAATACTGAAATACTACACTAAATACTGCAGCCAGAGGAGAGTCTCACTCAAACCTTGGAATTTATTGCTCACTTGAGATGTTTTCTCAATTCCAAAATAACCAGTTGGTCTGATTGTAACATTAAACAGATGATGCAGACGACTCTATGAACAGCAGAACTGAGGTTTCTACCTTTAGACTAATATCGATGGAACACATGGTGAATTCACACAAGTCACACTTATCTGTGGCCCACAGCCACACTGACTGTGCTGCTGTCCTTATGTTCATAGATACACCCTAGGGGTTCAATGGTACATGTTACGCTGTCGTACTGTTCGGTACGGCCCTGCTGCTTCAATACCAGTATGTATCACAGTATGGCTCCTTCCTGACAACTCACCTTTATATGACAGCTTTGCACGATGACTGACTTACGGAATTCTACTGTCATTGGTTGGGGCCAATGGATGCGTAGCCTGGCTGGAGGAGGACGCTTAGCCCGGCTGGAGGAGGACTCTTAGCCCGGCTGGAGGAGGACTCTTAGCCCGGCTGGAGGAGGACGCTTAGCCCGGCTGGAGGAGGACGCTTAGCCCGGCTGCAGGAGGACACGTAGCCCGGCTGCAGGAGGACGCTTAGCCCGGCTGCAGGAGGACGCTTAGCCCGGCTGCAGGAGGACGCTTAGCCCGGCTGCAGGATGACGCTTAGCCCGGCTGGAGGAGGACACGTAGCCCGGCTGGAGGAGGACACGTAGCCCGGCTGGAGGAGGACACTTAGCCCGGCTGCAGGAGGACACGTAGCCCGGCTGCAGGAGGACGCTTAGCCCGACTGGAGGAGGACGCTTAGCCCGGCTGGAGGAGGACGCTTAGCCCCGGCTGGAGGAGGACGCTTAGCCCGGCTGGAGGAGGACACTTAGCCCGGCTGCAGGAGGACGCTTAGCCCGGCTGGAGGAGGACACGTAGCCCGGCTGGAGGAGGACACGTAGCCCGGCTGCAGGAGGACACTTAGCCCGACTGGAGGAGGACATGTAGCCCGACTGGAGGAGGACGCTTAGCCCGGCTGGAGGAGGACGCTTAGCCCGGCTGGAGGAGGACGCTTAGCCCGGCTGGAGGAGGACGCTTAGCCCGACTGGAGGAGGACATGTAGCCCGACTGGAGGAGGACGCTTAGCCCGGCTGGAGGAGGACGCTTAGCCCGGCTGGAGGAGGACACTTAGCCCGACTGGAGGAGGACGCTTAGCCCGGCTGGAGGAGGACGCTTAGCCCGGCTGGAGGAGGACGCTTAGCCCGGCTGGAGGAGGACACGTAGCCTGGGTCCTTCTCATAAAACTTTACTCTTCTTCATGATAATTGTCCAGTATGTCAAAAAAACATTGTTATTTACGATTTATTTTGATTCTGAATTTTGATCTGAAGTATAGCGTAATGATTGACAGGCTGAACCCTTTAACTGACGTTTGTTTATGGCTGATACATGAAGTCCCGGCACCGGATGCTTGGAATGCACCATGCTGCGAGTGTGTTCATGCTGTGGTGAAAGAGTGGAGGGAAGATGAGCAAATGTGGGACAAATGGGAAAATGCACGTTTGAGCAGAAGTGATTGGAGGAGGAACTATTGAGAACCTGGTGAAAGCCTGTGGACAGTAAACGTATATATAAAACTGTAAATAAAAGTGTGTCTGCAGTTGGACATGGACATTAAATGTGTTTAAAGTGGCATTAAAAAGGGCTTTAAAAAGCATTCCATTAGATCTGCTGATACCTGCAGAAACCCTGTTAAAGACCAAGAACTATTGTTTATTACAACTTCCAAATGATTTTTTCCCCTATGTTTGACCTTTACTGAGTGACGTCTCACCCTTTATTATTCTGTCCTCTGTAATTGTCAGTGAAAATCTGATATTTCTCATGTTTAATTTACAGATCATGTAGATGTTCATAAAAACTCAGTGAATTTAAAGGATATTAGAATGGAGAAACCTGACGAAAAAGCCACTTTTTCAGCAGACTATATCATTATATATACAGATATCACACATGAACAAACCCAAAAACGAGTGTCAACAACCACTGTCATTTATCAGATAACATGGGTTTTACTGGTCAGTCGATGTTGTAGAAGATGATAGTGTTTCCATGGGAACTATGGAGCCTCTGAACATCCAAATGGGTCATATCTGATGAGCATGAAAAACTGAGGAATTACATTTAACCTGAATTATATAAAAGTATTGATAGTGTCATTGGTTGTAGATGCTTGTGTCCACTGTTGGCTGTTCAGGCCTGTGGTCAGCTGATTAGCAGGGTTACCATCTGACAGTTGTGTGTTAATAAGTGAAACCGTTCATACCACGAAGAGACAGCAGTGATGAGGATTGTTTCTCACAGCTTGTACGGTTCATGTTTGACATAGTTTGATCCTTTATCACTTCT
The DNA here is from genome assembly GCF_902148855.1 of Sphaeramia orbicularis. Classification (NCBI taxonomy): domain Eukaryota; kingdom Metazoa; phylum Chordata; class Actinopteri; order Kurtiformes; family Apogonidae; genus Sphaeramia; species Sphaeramia orbicularis. Next base: position 180,082 of record NW_021941610.1, on the reverse strand, counting down.
TGCCTCGCAGTTAAATCAACTCAGCCAGTGTGAGTGAGTCTCCAGGGAAAAGCACAGAGCAGCGCTAAATCATGTCTTTATTTAGCTGCTTAAAAGACAAGTGAGTTCTACAAACTTACAGCCTTGTTTTTGATAAGTTTATGATCACAAAGAATAGGCAATAAAAATTTTAATTTGTCACCTAATACCCTTGTTAGCATTTCATTTGCACTGAATATTTGCCTAAATCTGCAAAAGGCAACAGAAATCACCATGTCGTTTTCATGTGGATCCCACAATGCACTGGTGTGTGATGGTGTTTGAGGAGCTGAAATAAGGTGGTGCTGCTGCTGTTTTTGACTGATACCACCTTCAGGATGAGTTTACAGCCAGGAACAGTTTGGTCTGCATCGGAAACTTCGAACCAATTCCACATAAACGACTTGATCCAGCTATTTTTAGCCACAAACGCCTCAGTGTCCTTAGGAAACATTTGTGTACTGGTGTGGAGACCAAAGACTGTGGAGACCGCTGTCACAGTTAGGAGGAGGAGCCTACGGTAGCCTGGAGGAGGAGCCTACGGTAGCCTGGAGGAGGAGCCCAGAGACACCAGTGAGATGAAATTCAATTTGACGATTACCCTTTTTTAAACATTGTCCTAATTAAATGGTACGATTTAGATTTAAAACTGATTACTCGTGCAGCCCTACTGCAGAGCCATGATAATTATTATAAAATAGTGCATTTAGTGTAAAGTTATAATGTCATGTTGCGTTATATCTTCCCATTTTTCTCTAATTTTCTAGTTGGCTTAACATGACGATTGGGTCATCGATGCTATTTGTTTGGATTAGAAGACTGTCCATAATCGTCACCTGATACACATAGAGCTGCAGCTATCGATTCTTTTTGAAGTCGAGTATTCTACGAAATATTTCTGCGATTATTAGAGTAATTGGATTTCTTGGTCAAGCTGTGTGTGAATCCATCATGGAGTACAACGCATGCATAGCCTCTGTTCTAGCCAGCGCTGCTGTGTATGTCTGTTAGCATTCAGGTTAAATGGGCTAACGTTAGCCTCCGTTCTAGCCAGCGCTGCTGTGTATGTCTGTTAGCATTCAGGTTAAATGGGCTAACGTTAGCCTCTGTTCTAGCCAGCGCTGCTGTGTTTGTCTGTTAGCATTCAGGTTACATGGGCTAACGTTAGCGTCCGTTCGAACCAGCACTGCTGTGTTTGTCTGTTAGCATTCAGGTTAAATGGGCTAACGTTAGCCTCTGTTCTAGCCAGCGCTGCTGTGTTTGTCTGATAGCATTTAGGTGAAATGGGCTAACGTTAGCCTCTGTTCTACCCAGCACTGCTGTGTTTGTCTGATAGCATTCAGGTTAAATGGGCTAATGTTAGCCTCTGTTCTACCCAGCACTGCTGTGTTTGTCTGATAGCATTCAGGTTAAATGAGCTAACGTTAGCCTCTGTTCTACCCAGCGCTGCTGTGTTTGTCTGTTAGCATTCAGGTTAAATGGGCTAACATTAGCCTCTGTTCTACCCAGCGCTGCTGTGTTTGTCTGTCAGCATTCAGGTTAAATGGGCTAACGTTAGCCTCCGTTCTAGCCAGCGCTGCTGTGTTTGTCCGTTAGCATTCAGGTTAAATGGGCTAACATTAGCCTCTGTTCTACCCAGCGCTGCTGTGTTTGTCTGTCAGCATTCAGGTTAAATGGGCTAACGTTAGCCTCCGTTCTAGCCAGCGCTGCTGTGTTTGTCCGTTAGCATTCTGGTTAAATGGGCTAACGTTAGCCTCCGTTCTAGCCAGCGCTGCTGTGTTTGTCCGTTAGCATTCTGGTTAAATGGGCTAACGTTAGCCTCCGTTCTAGCCAGCGCTGCTGTGTTTGTCCGTTAGCATTCAGGTTAAATGGTCTAACGTTAGCCTCTGTTCTACCCAGCGCTGCTGTGTTTGTCTGTTAGCATTCAGGTTAAATGGGCTAACGTTAGCCTCTGTTCTACCCAGCGCTGCTGTGTTTGTCTGTTAGCATTCAGGTTAAATGGGCTAACGTTAGCCTCTGTTCTACCCAGCGCTGCTGTGTTTGTCTGTTAGCATTCAGGTTAAATGGGCTAACGTTAGCCTCCGTTCTACCCAGCGCTGCTGTGTTTGTCCGTTAGCATTCAGGTTAAATGGGCTAACGTTAGCCTCTGTTCTACCCAGTGCTGCTGTGTTTGTCCGTTAGCATTCAGGTTAAATGGGCTAATGTTAGCCTCCGTTCTTGCCAGCGCGGCTGTGTTTGTCCGTTAACATTCTGGTTAAATGGGCTAACTTTAGCCTCCGTTCTAGCCAGCGCTGCTGTGTTTGTCCGTTAACATTCTGGTTAAATGGGCTAATGTTAGCCTCCGTTCTAGCCAGCGCTGCTGTGTTTGTCCGTTAACATTCTGGTTAAATGGGCTAACGTTAGCCTCCGTTCTAGCCAGCGCTGCTGTGTTTGTCCATTAACATTCTGGTTAAATGGGCTAATGTTAGCCTCCGTTCTAGCCAGCGCTGCTGTGTTTGTCTGTTAGCATTCAGGTTAAGTGGTCTAATGTTAGCCTCTGTTCTAGCCAGCACTGCTGTGTTTGTCCGTTAGCATTCAGGTTAAATGGGCAATGTTAGCCTCCGTTCTAGCCAGCGCTGCTGTGTTTGTCCATTAACATTCAGGTTAAATGGGCTAACGTTAGCCTCTGTTCTACCCAGCACTGCTGTGTTTGTCCGTTAACATTCAGGTTAAATGGGCTAACGTTAGCCTCCGTTCTAGCCAGCGCTGCTGTGTTTGTCCGTTAGCATTCAGGTTAAGTGGGCTAATGTTAGCCTCTGTTCTACCCAGCACTGCTGTGTTTGTCCGTTAGCATTCAGGTTAAATGGGCTAACGTTAGCCTACTGTTGGGTGGAGGATGGGCTTGGACCTGGTGCTGCTTCTGATGATTAGCTGGACTTCTTCACAAGCGGATGGTTTCAGTTCAGATGTTGAGGCATTGACGAAGTGCTGCTGTTGTCGGCCAGTTCCAGTTTGTAGTCCACACATTGCACCAGATTGTCAGTTTTTTTAAAGTTTGAAGCGATCCCAATGTTTGGACCTGTCTTGCGTTTTGCTGACGGTCTCCTCGTTCTCTTCCATTGAACCACCTTTTGGACTCTCAGGGGCCGTTTACACGGCGTAGGATTCAGTCGACTCCGGGAAGATTTCATGGTGGATTAGCCTTCTGTTACCATGGAAACGGTGCCTAGAGTGCCTGAATCCGGAAACTTTTGATACCAGGGTCCAGGGTGGAACGTTATCGATACGCTCCGCATTCCAGCTCCGTGTTAACGCGAATCGGAGCGTTCCGGGGTAAAATATGACATCACCGCATGCGCGCGCAGCCAAGAACCGCCAGTTAACCCACTCCAGGCCAGTTGGTGGCGGTAATGCGCCTCCAAGCTGGTTTGCCAGCCTCTATGACACAAACCTGCAGAAAAAGAAGGAACAACAACAGTGGCCGGTTTCAGAACAACATACGTGCTGCTAACTGTGCTCAGCTCGTCTGTCCAGACAAAGAAGTCCTGCGTCTTTGTACGACCACTCGCCATTGTTGTTTGTAAATAGTGTTGTCGGCCTCTTCTTCTTCTTCTTCTTCTTCTCCTCATTTAAAGGCTGTCTAAACCAGAAATCGTTTGTGCGCAGGTGCGTGTTTTACCGCCACTGTTTCACTACAGCTCTACATCGCCAGTTACTGGTCTGGCATGGCCACTACAGCGTATTCAGCCGTCCTCGCGGACTCATGTTAACGCAGATCGTTATCATAGCGGCTTCGTCTTAACGCGAAATGATTTTATAACGCAAAGGAGAAATCTTTGCGGAGTGTTGCCGTGTAAACGTACCCTCAGTGGTGTGCGTCACTGTTTACAGTCTGCGTAGAACACGATCCCCGGGGCGGAACACAAGGGACTACTTAAACCAACATGTGTGTGTTTCTCCTTATTGTGATGAAAATGAGGCTGGAAACTGGAGGTGACCGGGCTCTTTCGGTGCTGCCACCTAAACTGTGGACTGAGTTTCCCACCCAGGTCCAAACGGCTCCTTCTCTGGAAACTTTTAAGTCTGGGCTTAAAGGTCACTTTAGTTCGGTGGCGTTGAACCTACATCAGAACCGTGGTGTTGGTTCTGTCTGTTAGTGTCTCTGTGTTTTGTGTGTCTTCTGTATTGTACTGCACTTTGGTGACCTTGTGTTTGTTAGATGTGCTCTATAAATAAACTGGATTAGATTGAATACTCCAGGTTCAAAAACAAAAAAAAGATTCAAGGATTTTTTGTACTCAAATTACTCGAGTACTAGTTGCAGCTCTGTAAGTGGAATGTTCGTGGATGTATCTGGTCACAAACACAAAGCACTGACAGAAAGAGTTACTTGTTTTTGCAAATAAGAGAATTATTCTGATTATTGTATGATTATTCCACAGACAGACCCTGTTTAAAGTTAGCCGCTAACTAACAAGAACACACTGGGTGAAAACACTAAAAACACAAAGGAACGCAGAGGTGTTGTATGGACAGTACTAGTGTAGGTTAGCTGTCAACCAGATCAGCAGCTCAAAGACCTGAACTGGACTGTGAGGGTGGACTGAGACTGTGGTTTCATATGAAATAAATGCACTCCTTTAACTGTGAAACAGCCTCAGTACAGTTCATTAACAGCAGCATCAGGACTTGTGTTCCCAGTGGTTTTCTCCAGTTGAAAAAAATAGGAAGAACTTATTTTATTATTATCTTTCTTTAATCTTTTTGTCCTGTTTTTGTATGGTAGCTTTATTCTACCCTACGTACCGTTTATAAATTCTATTTTATTCTGTGTCATTCTCATGGTACAAACCCAGACCAGGGTCACTATATGTCCTTCTATCATGTACCATTGATGGAAACAGAGTCGGACTTAAACCCATTCTGTCTTTAATTGACAGGATTTCACATTTGGACCCCAGACTGTATCTGTGAAACTACAACCAACCAGTATTTAAGACTGGGTTTGTCTGTATTAGTGCCTCAAAGTTGGTAAAGTTGAACTGGTTTTATGCAGGGTGCATTTGACTGGTAGAGCAGTGTCGTCTACAGCAGACACTAATGCAGTCCTGTGTCAGTGCTGCTGCTTTTACTGCTGAAGATTGTGTTTATTTAATGTTAAGATGTGGCTGTGTGTGGAAGGAGTTTAACTTTGGTAATTAACTACAGAAACCAAACTTTGCGTTTTGCACTATTGCGTATTTAAGAAAAAAAAATAGTTGCAACCAACAGTCCTGAAGTGGAACAAGCATAAACTAGATTTAAACATCACAGAAAACGCTCTCCTTCTGCCTGTAGAGACTAAGTGCATTTCTTTTGTGAAATGTTTTTGGAAAAAAAAAAAAAAGATCTACCAGAAAAATGTTGTCGTATGTACTTTGCTCCGTTTCTTTTGTTGAGAAATCCCTGTGTCCAACTTTCCCCAAAGTCAACAAACATGTAATGAATACATTTAAGATGTTGTCATGCGGGGTGAGCATCACCATTTTCTGTTCAGCAGGTATCCATGGCAACTCTAATTCTGCAGGTGGGGCCAGATCACTGGTGGTAATTACTTCAAACTGATGCATACTTTTACCAAATTGACCTTTATCAAAACCTTGAGCCATATTAATCATCTGTTTAGTCTCCATTTAGGCTATGTCCTGACTTTGTGGAGTCATTGATTTATAAAGCCGTCTGCAGGCAGGCACCAGACAACAGCTTTTTTTGGATTGGGCTGAATGGCGTCATTTCATCCTGTATGTCAGGATGAAAGAATAAATAAATAAAATGGTAACATCATAAGAGGCCTCACTACAAAGGCTTTGCAGTGTCTGTTTAAGTTATAGAGGATCTATGGCGGCCATTTGGCTCTTTTTTTTATCTCCTTTCTGATACACTGTCAGCTCAGAGGAAATTTTACTCATCAGGGTTTCTGGAAGAAAGTTGCAGACTTAAGATGCTTACGCAGCTACATTATGGTCGACATATACAACATAGTAATGAGTCGAGGTTGATGTTTTAGAGATGTGCAGAGGAGGAAAAGAGCAAAACAGACGGATTTTCATATTAAAATCTAGATGATGTCTTCCTCCCTTCTGTGCTTCACATGGCTGTTATCATTCCTTTATTCAGATATTCCTTTATTTTTCTTTTACAGCATATATGACACATGTACAAGTTTCCCTTTCTCCAACTTTAATTACTGCTAATGGTGTGAAATAGACGGCACATGGCTCTGACTCTTAACATTACCTTTGCAATTGGCCTGTTAGTGTTCACATGCTTTACAGAGTTTACAGTTGTGTGTTACATAGATCATTAGATGCTCTAATTTAGTTTTTTCCTTCTTTCCAAGGTCACAAATAGACACTCTGACAGCCTTTTCTCTTCCCTCTATAATTAGATTCAAATCCTGTTCTCTGAACGGTGACAACACATTATCCTCCATGTCAGCTCCACAAGCACCATTAGGGTGAGTGCCCCACACTCATTTGCCCCCCCCCCCCCCCCCCCCATGTTTTGCTGTGACCCCAAAGCTGTTTGCTAACCAGACGAATCGTGAGAGGATTCACTTAGATGAAATGACAGGCTAATAGCGTTTAATGAGCTGTTTTGGCATGATGTCGTCTTCCGGAGCTTGCATGCAGAACAAGGCTATCTGACACCGCCCATCTGTAACCTCTAACTGTAGACACTGTGAACCCCCAGCATGCATCTGTGGCTGTGTTTGTGTTGTCAGTGTGCGGCTGTGATCACACAGAGTCAAGCTGACACAACTAATGGAGAGAGATGTACAGTAGGCAGACGGGCCAGCAGCGCCTTGATTCAGATGTTCAGGAAGAGTGATGGTGGGAGAAGAACCCAGCGACGCTCAAACCAGGTACTTTAAAATAAAAGGCCTAGATGTGTTTTCAACAGCAACAGTAGGATTCAGCTGAGATGATTTAGATGCATACATTAACCAAAGTGAGAACCAAAGTTATTATTAACGAAATGACGAAAACTAGAATTGAAAAATTTTTTTTAACTGAAATAAATAAAAACTATAATTAAAAGAAAAAAATGATAACTAACTGAAACTGTATTGTGTGTTTACAAAACTAAAACGGATAAAAATTATGGATAAATTCCCTTTGTTTTCATCTTTGTCAACGTCGGATTGATGTGAAATTGATTTATTTTCCTCAAGTTATTTTACCTGCTGGCATCATATGATATTTAACGGTCCGTCACTTGTGGTTTCCAGTCGTCTTCTGGTCCCCACTCTACCTGGAAACATGGAGACTAAAGCAGCAGAGTCCTGTCTGGGATTTATTTGAATACGACGACAGCGAAGAAGAGAAAAGATACAAAAAAACTAAACCTAAACTAAAAATAAGCATTTAGAAAATAACAAAAACTAAGAAAAACTAGCAAACCTGCTCTAAAAATGAATTAAAACGGACTGAATTAGAGAAAAAAAAAAGTCAAAACTGAATAAAACTAAACTATAATGAAAAATCCCAAACTATTATAACCTTGGTGAGAACCACACAGTACTTACATTCCAAAATAACCCAAACACACTAAGCCAAGGCTCAGCGTCCTCCAACACGCTGACTGAGTCCATGTCACTGATGAAACTAGGAGGTAGTTATTGCACATGATGCTCATTGTGATGCTGGAATAGATGCCAGTGTTGTGTCATCCTCCTCCCCTACCCTTTCTGAAACGCTGTGAAAGAACAACCTCCCAACTACAACTACACACTGAAAATGGCAAGTTTTGACAGACACGCACCTTTTTATGCAGATTTTCTGCTTCCACATGTTGCACTAAAACAACTTCTCAACTGAAACTATTTTGTTAAGAGATTGTTGCTTCAACAACAAAGTGAGACTTAATAGAATGAACCAAAGGACTTCCCCCTGTTCCAGAATGTTAGTGACTGACCAGACGAGATGCCACAGGACTGCGTTTTATGCTATGTGCACTTTCTTTATGAAGTCGAAGTCATCTATATTATAAAAGCCAAGTAGCCTCTGTGTGTGTGTGTGTGTGTCCGTACACAGCTGACTGCTCCAGTTTGTCATACTTCTGTATTTTTACTCAGTGAACAGACTCGTGAAAACAGTAAGTTGATCAGACCAATATTTTAGGAGATACACACCTCATCTAAATTTTAAGACCAGTTGGAAAATGGTGAGAATGTTCATTTTTCACTGTTGGATCTTCAGAAGGTTTTAAGTAGAGTTTCAAAATGCAAGAAGAAGAAATGGGAGTGAGACAAAAAAAAAAAACTGACTCAGCAATTTACCATTGTGCATGTCCACTGTCTGACAGAGGACTGAGGACAGAGGGACAACACCACTGTGGTGGACCGTCCTGCAGGTTCTCCTCATCTAAAGCACACTGAAAACATCTGGGGATGGATGGAAAGGGAAGTGAATAATGGACATGAGTTCCAGACAGTGGACGCCCTCCATGAAGACATCTGCACCACTGGAGCAACGATCACAATAATAATAATAATAATAATAATAATAGTAATAATAATAATAATAATTATAATAATAGTAATAATGATGATGATGATGATAATAGTAATAATAATAGTAATAATAATAAAGCATGCTAAATCAGAACGGTGCAGCTCCTCATTACTGAGTCCTTTGAAACTTGTCTTTGTATTTTAGGGGGTTTGGGGTCTTTTAAAGGCTGTGCTCTTAAACTGTTGATAGGCTGATGAACAGACTATTTCAGTTTAATTGTTGTTTTCAATAAATTTCTTACCCACATTTTTCTTTTGTCTCACTCCCATTTCTTCTTTTTGTATTTACAAACTCTGCTTAGAACCTTTTTTAAGATCCGACAGTGAAAAATGTACATTCTTGCAATTTTTCAGCTGGTTTTATAATTTAGATCAGGAGAGTATTATTAATTTTGGATATGATGTCCTTACAATCTTGTTACTATGCCCAGAATGTTTTTGCGGTGACTGCTGGACAGATGTGGTACAGCATCAAAATGACCACATGTAGAACCCGTGGATCCATAGGGGTGAAGGCGCTAGTTCTGTAAAACTGGTCCTGGATCTGTAGGTTTTTGGATAAAAGAGCGGTGTTTTTTCAGGCGTTAAACATGATGCATAGTGTAGAACAGGGCTGTTTTACTGAGGATGGGCATAAAGACGACTGTGTAATTTATTTTATGTTCAGACATGTTCCACACCCTTGAAAAAGTTCCTGAGTACTTGACTAAACGATGACTAAACAGTCATTCTGTTTCCGTCACCAGGTAACCACTGCAGTAACACTGTCCCCTTTAAACAGAAACATCAACATCCAATATACAAGTGAGATGTTATTTTAAATCTACGTTTAAGAACAGACTAACACACTCAACATAAATACATTTATCCCTTTCAGTGCAGTTTTTCCAGTTGAACTTTAAGCACTGTGGACCCCCCCCCCCCCCCCCCCAGTGGTGCAGTCACAAATAATAATGATGCAGTGTTTGTGTGTTGTATTAGCTTATCAGCTGGGGAAATTCTGTTTGTTATGCAATTAAGCAAGCCTTGCGTACCTAAATGTTACAGAAAGGTATGCTCCCTGCTTGAAATTAATTTCCACGACCACAGTGAACTTTGAGTTTAATAAGCTATTATCACATAATCTGTATTATAGTTAAATGCAGTAACTAGTGCAGACACACACTCACAAAAGGGAAGCCTAATGAGGTTTGCATGACTTATTGTCTGTCTTGCAGTCAGCTTCATTTATAGCCATGCTAAATTGATTTGGAAAATATTATTAAACCTACTGAACCGTTCTTTCTCTAATTATTATTACAGAGCAACCTCAACATTTATTACTATACACACACACACACACACACACACACACCACCAGAAGCCGTTCATTCTGCAACCCAAACTAAACCTTTTGAGCCCCTCTCTCTCATCTCTGTGCTGCTGCATGGCCCAGATATTAAACTCCTAAAGAATACAGCATATTTCTAAGGCTTCTCCCTCTTCACATGTGTTTAAACTGGAAAAATCTCCATACAACCATCTTTGGTTGATGTTTTAAGTGTGTGTTGAGCAGCTGGTTAAAAGAATAAAGTCTCCTCATCTTAAACATTCACAAGCATTTGGATATTTTCACGGCCCTCTCGCTCCTTTTTACTCTAGACTTATTAGTGTGAGCTCTACTAAAAGATTAGTTTTTCTCAATGAAGCGGTGGTTGATTTATTTGTTATTAACAGTCCAGTGTTCACAGTCCCCTGTTGAAGTTATAATTATTGAACTGCACTGTGAACATTAATTATTAGGATGCACTAGGTACAATTATGTCGTATCTGGAACAGGAATTGGCTCCAACATGATCCAAAACTAAAGAAGTGACTGCATGACTAGTTCAGACTCCGCCCACAGAGGGGTAAGCCCTGGAGATGACAGCAGCGTGGTGTCACAATGGCACCCTGTGGCTCACTCATATGATAATTGTAGTCCTTTTGTTTTAGTGAGCCGGCTGTAGTGGTTATGGTGTGTTGTAATTACAGATAAGGCACAGGTTGGCTGAGTAATTCCAGGGATGGACACTAATTTCCAGTGAAAGACACTAGCTGTGATGTGTTTCCTCTTATCTGTACGGCCGGCCGGCTGTCTGCACGGCGTGCACTATAACTGGAGCTGCTGGCCATCATTACCGCTGCTATGGAGACAGGAGGGCGGACAAGGTCTCATCCAAATCCATCAGCAGGTCTGAGTTATTCAGCCCTGCCCTGCTCTGGACAGGCTCAAACCAAAGAGTTCATACCGAGGGGAGGGGCACGGGGGCTGCTAAATCATTCTACATCAGACGGCAGCTTTAGAAAATCAATGCGTCTTCAATTTTTTCCCCTGCAACAGAAGTGCATGGTTGGAGTAGAAGGAGGATGCAGAGTAGGTCTGTGTACAAAGGCTTCGGTCTCATGTTAATGAAGCCGATGGAAGCGGCGGAGGCAGAATGGATCTGTACAGATAGAGCAGGCTATTATCAGCAGGGGCAGTACTGTCCAGCGGCCGCACACTGGGATCACACGGGCCCGCATCAGATCAGGACAACGGCCCACAACGCAACGCACACTTCCAACAGGGAGGTCACACTGAGCCCAGGCTGAACTCTGACCCTGAAGCCATAGGGAAAATCAGTCCATCCACACCCACATGTTCAGTCCAACTATGCAGCTAAAAGGATCAGACCCAGGCTATGACACTGAGCCCAGTGTGTGTGTGTGTGTGTGTGTGTGTGTGTGTGTGTGTAGCGTCCACACACTACTGTCCACCATCAACAACACAAACATGTACATCTACTCTGAGCTCTGTGGTTGGATCTGTTATGAAATTCAGTTCCTGAATGGAATCTGAAGGAGGCTTGTGTTAGACTTGGACACTGAACTGGAATTTTCTTCTTTTTAGTCCTAGTTATAATTAGTGTGTTATGCACTGAAGCCTGAAGCAATGCTTCCCATTTCAAATTAACTACAGCGTTTTCTAACCCCTGACCCCCTGACCCCCTGACCCCCTGACCCTAACCCCCTAACTCGACCCTAACCCTCCCTCCTCCAGGCTACTGTAGGCTCCTCTTCTAAGCTACCGTAGGCCTCCTCCTCCTCCAGGCTACCATAGGCTCCTCCTCTAAGCTACCGTAGGCTCCTCCTTCTCCAGGCTGCTGTAGGCTCCTCCTCTAAGCTACCGTAGGCTCCTCCTCCTCCAGGCTATCACAGGCTCCTCCTCTAAGCTACTGTAGGCTCCTCCTCCTCCAGGCTATCACAGCTCCTCCTCTAAGCTACCGTAGGCTCCTCCTCCTCCAGGCTACTGTAGGCTCCTCCACCAGGCTACCGTAGGCTCCTCCTCCTAACTGTGACAGCAGTCTCCACAGTCTTTGGTCTCCACACCAGTACACAAATGTTGTTTTCTAAGGACAGTGAGGCGTTTGTGGCTAAAAATAGCTGGATCAAGTCGTTTATGTGGAATTGGTTTGAAGTTTCTGATGCAGGCCAAACTGTTCCTGGCTGTAAACTCATCCTGAAGGTGGTATCAGTCAAAAACAGCAGCACCACCACCTTATTTCAGCTCCTCAAACACCATCACACACCAGTGCATTGTGGGATGCACACGAAAAGGACATGACGACTTCTGTTGCCTTTTGTAGTTTTACCCAGAAATTGAAAATCGAGTTTTTAGAGAATAAAAATCTGTATTTTATTTTTGTCCAAAATGGTGCAGCCCTAGCGTATTGTATTTCAGTGGATAGAAAGTATTCATCACTTAACAAGGCTTTTATTGTGTAAACTTTAGTAACAGGCCTTTAAATTTGTACAAATGACAGTTTGGTTGAAAAAGACACATACCTGCAGTGACTGAAATGGGAAAATAACACCTGCAGTCTTGAAAATAGTTGTTGTTTAATGTGTTCCATTAAACTTGTAGAAGTGAACATTGTGCTTAAATGCCAACACATTACATAAGAGGCACCAGAGGCATGTCCTTCTTTTTCACCCAGCCTGTATTTAAAGAATATTTATTCGGGTTGACCTCGACCTCAGCTACTTCAGAGACACGGCTTGTTAATAACGACTGGTTTTTATTTGAGGAAACACAATTTGTCTTTTCTTTTTAAAAAAAATAAACCAAAAATCCTCAGCTTTTGTTAGATAGGGGCCCATGTTGGATCCCAGCTGACCCCCCCTCACCCTGGACGTGGACCCTTTGAACCACTTCCCTCAGGCAGGAGGCTGTGATCCATTTGGACCAGAACCTCACACCACAGGAACAGCTTCTACCTTCTGCCGTTCAAACTCCTGAACTGAAATAACACCAAATCCACCCCAGTGTCCCCTTATCCACCTGATGATTACACAGAACCATAACCGGTACCAATCAGAGTCTGACTCAACCCTCTGGTTCTGTCCACTGTATACTGAATATTTGAACTTTGTCTGGTTTATTCTCTTACTTCTTTCTTTATTTTATTTTTTACTGCATCTTCTTACTCCATGTTCTGTGTTTGCACAAACCACTGAGGCTAATTCCTACTAATGCAAACCTCGTTTACTTACATGGCAATAAACACAATTCTGAATCAGATTCTGATGTGAGGCCATGTTCCCAAATAAATAAAGTATATCAAATAAATGTAACCAAAAAAAAAAAGTCTGAAAATATTATCAACATCAAATTTCAAGAGTCTATTTAAGCACAGGCTGCAGAATTACAGGAGATGTGTTGAAAGTTTTGCTCTGAGCTTCCAGAGTTGATGTTTGTTGGAACACTGTAATTTAGTTTTGCGGTGAGTGTCTGAAACGTAAGACGGATGGAGGCCTAGTGTTTGTAAAACTCTCACCATTAGCTGTTCTTTCAGTCCTCGGTGTTATTAGTATCACATTGCTCACCTCGTCTGCCACAGGCTCAGCGGTAGAGTTATATCCTGGGTTTGGAGCTCAGGACTTCTCAGGTGAGTGAAGGTACAGACTGTAGTCTTAGTGGAAGACGCAGTATGAGACAGACCTAAGAGACACTACGGAGTGGGAGTGTTTTTCTGCATCAGATCATGACTGATGGGACACACTGGACAGACCGAAGGACTGGGACTTCCATATTAATGGTCTTTGCACACAAAGACTCCAACACTTTACTTTCACTGTCTGATTTCAATCACTGATATGTGTGTGTTTTTTATTTTCAAAGACGAGTATTTATTCCCAGAAAACAGTTAATTGTGGAAAGTATTGAAATAGACTTCCACTGTTCCTTTCACTGTCCTACGTCAGCTTTATCCTCTTTATTTATTGTATCGTGTACCAAATGGACAAGCTGTACTCTTAGCAACAACTACATTCAATTAAATTCTGAAAATGTCAAACAGAATATGAACTGCTGCTGCTACTTTCTGAGCTGCGTCTGATCCACTGTGTTGGTCTGTTTGTGGCTTTAGCTGCATCACATTCAAACAAACACCGGCTCTTCTGTCTGGTACAACTGAACCTGTAATTTCTTGTGAAAATAATATGTTTGCATTGAGTCAAAAAGCTGAAGTATCAGTTATGTTTGATTTACATATACTTACCAGAGCAGAGTTTATTGTGAGCAAATTTGATCCTATTTCCAGTTCTAATCAGAAATGAATCACTCAGCCAATTTGCATTATTAATTACATGAGCGCACTTATTGTCGAGGTCCAAGGCCTCCTCCACTCGAAGGCTCCAATATAGCCTGAGTGGTCTGTGGGAGACATGTTAATGCAAGTTATCAATGTCTTCTCTAGTGACCTGAGCACCACAACGAGCTGTCGAAGTGCTCTGCAACAGCACATTCAGTAATGTTTAATTATGTCTAAGGGTCATCATTTAGGCAGCATTTTATTAACAGTAATATTGCTAGAAAGGATTGCATATGTTGAAATAAAGCTGTAAGACTGAAATCAGGGAAAAAAAAAAGCCAGTTCTGCTGCTCTCTTCTCTCTGTCCACATCAAAAAACAAAACAGAAAACAGACTAATCTGATGCTGTTTTCATACTGCAGTGGAAAAGACAAACCACAGATGAAAAAAAGGGTCCAGGTTTATCAACTAAAGCCTTATTTTCTGACTAAAGGGTCAAGGTGAGACAAACAATTATGTCATACTCATAGAAATGTTCGTCTGAAGTCTGGACCTTATGTGCAAATGTGAGGACAGAACCTGGTTTGAGACGGAACAAATTAAGAAGGAATTCAAACAGTTTGGAGAAAATCCACTGGGCTTTTGTCCAAGTGATATAAAGATAGTTTTGCAGCAGCTGGAGGGTTTTGAATTCAAACTGCATGAACTATGAGGGTCCAAATACACAAAGAAATGAACCACAGACTAAGAAAATAATAAATATGAGCCCTTTACACTGGTCCGGTCCGGTCCAGTCTGGTCCGTTCAGGTGCACACTTCAGTAAACTGGGCTGTGACACCATCATTTTCTGATCAGTTGTTCTCCACACCAGCCTCATATTAACACTAGTGTGGACATGGTCAAAGTCTGCCTCATGGACACACGTTCTTCAGACTGCAAACACAATCAACACAGGCTGGTCCAGTTCTGGTTTCCTCCCAGACCACTGGAAATACAACCACAGTGTAATTACCAAGGTTCTAATAGTTGCAGATTTTTAATTATAGTTTAGTTTTATTTAGTTTTGACTTTTTTTCTCTAATTCAGTTCGTTTTAATTTGTTTTTAAAGCAGGTTTGCTAGTTTTTATTAGTTGTTTTTTTCTGAATGCTTAGTTTTAGTTTAGTTTTGTTTTAGTATTAATTTCAGTTTTTGCACATATTTTATCTTCCTCACCATCCTATTCAAAGAAATTAGTGAGGCGCGGGTAACCCTGGACACTTTATTTTGGGGTGGGGTTAGGGCGGTTCATTGACTGAGCACAGACACAAACATATGTACAGTGGGATGTATAAATTCCCTATAGCAGGTTTTTGGGGGGGGGGTGGGGGTAATGTAGGTGGGGGTGTGATCCATACATAATGTCACTTATGTGAAAACGAAACTGAAACTTTCCATTCTTTCACCGTTGGCCTCCCGACTTCAATACCTCTGTTCTACCGCTGATCTTAGATGAAATTTTCACATGTTCTATCCGATATCAACATTGACAAAGACGAAAACAAAGGGAATTTTGTCCATAATTTTTATACATTTTAGTTGGTTTTGTAAACACACAATACAGTTTCAGTTAGTTATCGTTTTTTCTTTTAATTCGAGTTTTTATTTATTTCAGTTAACGAAATGATTTTTGAATTTTGGGTTTCATCATTCGTTAGTTTTCGTTAACGATAATAACCTTGGTAATTACGCAGTTTTTACCCAATGATTCATAAACCTGTTGAGTTCTACATCTGTGACTGACATGGACAGACCTTTGTGTGGGGGGGTGTTGGTGTCGTAGCATCCGTTATTACTAAGGAGTCCTAATTACAAATGGCATTACAGTCACATGTAACCATAGATACTGAAGAGGTAGGAAGGTGGAGCGACAGGGTATTCACTTCAAACTTCATGAGCACATCTGGACACCATCACCAAGCTTTCATTTAGATAATGAGCATATTCATTAATTAGTTCAATAATGTCAAACAGTCTTATTTTAGGGGGTTATTTGTAGTATTTGTACTTAAAAATATTAAAACATGACCTAAACGCTCCAGTGTATTGAACTGTAGAGATGAGCACAATATACTCAGACTAAAGGCTGGAGGATTTATGTGACCTGGTTTCCCATGGTGAAGAAAATGAACACAGAAAGTGACCTGATGGATGAGAACCACGAAGAACAACTTAAAGTCACTTGGTGGTAAGAGCTACCAGCACTGTAGGTGTTTTCTCCACTGGACTCAGCTGTAATAAACAGAACGGACTTGGATGGTCAATGTCAGAGTTACTTCTACACAGAGGAGGTTTATGAGGAAGACAATTATTATGGGATGTTCTTATCTTTGCTAAGTTTGATTGATCCGTGGTTCAGACTAAATTGTGACAGTTCTGACCTTGTTTGTTGGATTCAAACAGATCTTTAGTTCAGTTATTGACGACACAAAGTTACAGAAAACAGAGGGATTAGTGGTTTACTGTGGCTGTTATAGACTAAAAAACACAGCTAAGCTAACATAGCTAAGCGAACAGAGGGAGTTGGTGGGTTTTACTGGTGGCTGTTATAGACTAAAAACACAGCTAAGCTAACAAGCTAAGCTAACAGAGGGGGTTAGTGGTTTTACTGTGGCTGAGTCTAAAAACCAGCCAAGCTAACAGAGCTAGCTAACAGAGGGGTTGGTGGTTTTACTGTGGCTGTTATAGACTAAAAAAACACAGCTAAGCTAACAGAGCGAAGCTAACAGAGGGGGTTAGTGGTTTTACTGTGGCTGAGTCTAAAAAACACAGCTAAGCTAACAGAGCTAAGCTAGCAGAGGGGGTTAGTGGTTTTAACTGTGGCTGAGTCTAAAAACCACAGCCAAGCTAACAGAGCTAAGCTAACAGAGGGGGTTAGTGGTTTTACTGTGGCTGTTTGGTCAAAAAACAGAGGTAAGCTAAACAGCTAGCTAACAGAGCTAAGCTAACAGATGGGATTAGTGGTTTGTACTGTGGCTGTTTTGGTCTAAAAACAAAGCTAAGCTAAAAGAGCTAAGGCTAACAGGGCTAAGCTAACAGCTATAATATAAACTATCAGCAGATGCAGAACATGAACATTATAGACACTGTTATTTTGACTATCAAAATAAGCATCTATGAGGTTTAGTTTGAGGAAGAAAACTGGATGAAACCATAAATCAAATGTGGTTAAACAATGACATTTATTCTTTATTCAGTGACTGATTCAGTGTGTGGACACAGAGCTGACTCATCGGTGGTTTTGGTCCTAAGTGTACCTTTCAATATTACACCCACCTCCTTAAATAAATTGAAACTGAATTGAGGAAGTGCCTTTTTTCTTTATTTGAGTCAAACAGGAAGGACTCTACATTAATGGTCTTACAAATTAGGGATGCACCGATACCCGATACTGGTGTTGATGCATCCTTAGTCCAAACCCTCTGGGTGTGCTCGTCTCTAAATAGACTGACTTGAATATTGGCCTTTTTTAAACTTGCTTTCAGATGGAACCATAAACCTTTTAAACCTATGTAACCTGACCTGCGATGTCCAAATGAGTTTGAAAAGGATTTAATGTGACATTAAAATGATGTCACGCAGAAGTCTGAGCACTGTACATTGAACACCATGATGTTGAGGACCTTTACAATAACCTAGACACAATTCATGGTGTTACGTAACCTGTCTCATTAGAACATGTTGTTCTCTGTTACTCCTTTGTGGCTACGTGGAAGCCCAGAGGCTAAAAAGAGGCAGATTTTTACAGATCCCACCTGTCAGTGATCACAATACAGATGAACATAATTTAAAAAGACGTGAGTGATGATGTGATCACAGATATGACACATGTATGGAGTTTATTCTGAGGGCTGTTGACCTGTGTGTCAGTGCACACAAAAACGACAAACTCAACCACAGACCATCTCTTACGCTTCTGCTTTTAATATCAGTTTGCAAACGTCCACCTGCTTGTGTCCAGTGTGGTGAAGGTGCCTTTCAGCATCAGTATTAAATATTATTTACAGGACCTGTGTGGTGAAGGAACACCAGTCGTTCGTCACTAAGGGCTGGTGTGCACTCCCAGACCCACCAGAACACAGCATGAAACAAGATGCACATTATGGATACAGAGCTGGAGGAAGTCAGGGCTCTGGTCCTCTGCCAGCTAAAAGGGTGGTGTAGTAGTCTGCCAAGAAAAAAGAAGGATTACATAAATAAACATCAGGGACATACCTGAATACAAGATGAATATAGCTAACCTTCTGACTCCTATAAAACCACCAGCAACATACTGCAATAAGCAAACATATCTGTGATACTAAGAAGAAGAATGTGCACTGATGGGGATGTTTGTGGTCCTGATGAAATGGTGCACAGTTCAAATGGAAACAGTGGAATCTGCTGCATCTGATCTCCTTCCTGTGGTGGCTGACCTTTGACCCCTAACCCCAACCACATAGACTCAGTTTGAGGAATGCATTTGAGTTACTGTGGTGTCACCCATTTGATGGTGAACTGTTGTTTTGAAGCTGTTGCCATGTATATTTTTGTAGAGAGAAGTGACCATATATGGACAAAGAGTTGACACTACAGGTGTCATGGGTGGCTAATGCTAAATGCTACCTTCGCGACTGTTAGCTTACTTTAACCAGGAAAACTTCATCAAATATTAGCACGAGTCCAGATTTTGTTATTGACCAGAAAACACTGAAAATATGTGTGAGGTCACAACAATGTTGACCTTTGACCTTTGATCACCATAACATAAATCAGTGCATTTTAAGTTGAAATGCCCTTTGTGTTAAATTGGAAAAAAGTCCCTTTAAATATTCCTGAGATACAGGCCGTTTTCTCAGTATGTGTTCTTGTCTGTTCTTTTGTTCTCGTGAAACGTCATCAGTTGTGGCCCAAGTTCTGTTCCAGTTGCAAGTTCTCAAGTTGTTCTGGTCTGCTAGTTTAAACCAAGGATGCACTGGTTGGTGACTCCTGTAGACTAGGCTGGGAAAGAATTCACAACATACAGTTCGTGTCGGCCCGGCCATGAGCAAGGCAGCTGTGCCCATCTGAACCGACGACATGTATGACAGTTTAGAGAAATATACAAAATGTATAAATGACATGTAAATATACAGACAAATGTATAAATGTGTAAATACATTCTGGAACAGATGGAGTAAATACAGCAGAGACAGGGTCAAAGGTCACCAGGACCAGGGTCAGGGTTAAAGGTCACCAGGACCAGCCGTTCAGTTACAGATAGACTTAGGTTCTTAGGAAGTCCGTTGTCTGAGACCGTTCTGCACCAGACTATCGTCTGCGTTGTTGTATTTGAAAACGTCAATATGAAGGGTTGAGAATGGACCAACATGAGATCACAGTGAACTTTGACAAAAACTGATTTCATCATTCTAATGACATGACATATTACCTTTATACTTTCATACATTATCCTATCACTTATGTCAGTATAATATTTTAGACCTTCCTGTCCTTTCCTCATCAGTTATCAAAGGACACGGTGTCTTCAAAAACTGAACACTCCAGTTTTTCTACATTTCAACTGTATATATGCTGAAAACAGAGCAACAGTCCTGGTAAATGACAGAATGCATCTCAGGTGTTCACTTAAAAAAAGGATCATCCAGTCTTTTCTGTACTGAAATATGACCCCCCCACCCCTCCTCCATTTTGCAGCTGCTCACAGTGGTATCTCCTGTTCAGGTTCTGTCCTCAGGTCCAGCCTGTTGTTTGGTCATCCTGCCTCCCTTTGTACCATCTATGTAAATATCTGTGTCCCTCTGCAGTCCTCCTGAAGTGTTGGAATACCCAGAGTGTAAAAGCCGTAGACTCAGCTGGTGTATTTACTGAGGCGGAGTGCACAGCCAGTCCTGGGTGGGACAGGGTGGGACACGTCTGAGGAAAAACAAGCATTGTCTAGAGTGGACGCTGCTGTCACACGATGCTGCTGTCATGTGACGCTGCCATCCCCAGTGGAACTGAAATGTGCAGCTGATGTGGAAACTTAACGGCCTCGGTGGGTTTGATAGATACAGATCATACTTTAACACTTAAGCCTGAGTATTTTTATCATTTCATTGAAGAAAAGGTCAAAGGTCAATGAGGAACACCCAGCTTTTGGAGTTAATGGTCACATTTAAATCCAATTCCTCTGTGTTGATTCCACATTAATCTGTGACTTTACATTCAAATATCTGCTGTTATGAATGTTTACCAAATGAAGCAGCATTTGCTGGCAATGTTTGTTTAATACAGTTAATTAAAACTGCACAATTAATTGAATTCTAATCATAATATAACTTTATAATTGCAAAAGGCTGCAATTTATGGGTGATTTACTTGTAGAAATGGAAACAAATGAATTTAAATATCTGTTATTTATTGATATTTTTACTATGCAGAGGCACTGTGAATAAGATTTTTGTTTACAAATCCTGCAGCTTTGAAATTAATAATTAATCAGTTAATATTTCTTTGAAGTTGGTAAGCAGCTCAAATGGGAAGCTGAAGTCCCGCCCCTTCTGGTGTGTCCAATGGGACTGAACTTCAGAAAACATGGTTTGATAGTTAATGGAGACAAATAATCTGTTAATTATCTGTTTTATTTATTTGAGTTGTTTCAACACAAGAAGAAGGAGAAGAAGAAGAACAAGAAGAAGGGATCAGTCCATTGTTTGTCAAAGGGTTTTCAGTTCCTTAGTCTGCTACAGCTGTAAGACCCAGAAGAAGATCCACACCAAGAGGAAGATCCAGACCAAGAGGAAGATCCAGACCAAGAGGAAGATCCAGACCCAGAGGAAAGTCCAGACCAAGAGGAAGATCCAGACCAAGAGGAAGATCCAGACCCAGAGGAAAGTCCAGACCAAGAGGAAGATCCAGACCAAGAGGAAGATCCATACCCAGAAGAAGGTCCAGACCAAGAGGAAGATCCAAACCCAGAGGAAGGTCCAGACCCAGAAGAAGATCCAGACCCAGAGGAAGATCCAGACCCAGAAGAAGATCCAGACCAAGAGGAAGATCCAGACCAAGAGGAAGATCCAGACCAAGAGGAAGGTCCAGACCAAGAGGAAGATCCAAACCCAGAGGAAGGTCCAGACCCAGAGGAAGATCCAGACCCAGAAAAAGATCCAGACCCAGATCCAGATCCAGTGGTTGTTTTGTCCATTTTGTTCCGACAGCAGCCGAAGAGGGACATTCAAAAACACAAACGTCCAAACAGCTGTTTGTGGTTTAATGTCCCAGAACAGTGACCAATCAGCACCAAAGTAGGTGTGGACATCTGTAGCCACGCCACATTCACCTCTGCTAAACCCCACCCCCAGTTTAATGGCTGTTGTCCTCGTTCAGCCTTGTCCTCCTCATAGGGACACATTATAGAGACAAAGCTGAACGGAGCTGAATGTGTGAAAATAGCGGTCGATCATCACCAAATTCTGTCTGTGACGTAAAAAGAAGTGAAAAGCCTTGGACTATTGTCCATTTGAAGCAGACAGAGGCTTTAGGTTCTGGAGAAGCATTTATTGGACTATTAACGGAGTTTAACACATACTGGAAACAAGAAGAAAATAACTGGAACTATGGGAACTATTGGGGTTTGGGATCGATATCAGTTATGACAAACAGGAAGTTATGGGTTCTACAAACCAATGATCGGTCATCCA
Organism: Sphaeramia orbicularis; assembly: GCF_902148855.1. Lineage (NCBI taxonomy): Eukaryota > Metazoa > Chordata > Actinopteri > Kurtiformes > Apogonidae > Sphaeramia > Sphaeramia orbicularis. The sequence continues at coordinate 158,237 of NW_021941610.1, read as the reverse complement.
TAATTAACAGATGAAAATAAGTGTAGTTGTGTTCATGTTGGAGCTGCAGAGACAACTACCACAACTCAGATGAGATTTTGGACAGAGGCATTAACAGTGACATCACTTCCATGACTTTGGATCATGTATGTTGACAGTCCAATATGGACTGTTGTTTTTTTTTTAAACATCATGTGTAAATAATGTCATAAGTCAAACTGGATTCAAAATGGCAGGTCTGTTGCCACTGTTTCTAATGCAGTTTTTAATGAAATAAGAACCATGGGAAATAAACCCGGGAAGGGCGGGACTTCAGCTCAGTTGGTTCAATCTGTGATCACATGCTCTGATGACGAACTGGACACCAGCCACTGTAATGGTCAGACTAGTGGTGGACACTATGGACGTTATTGACACTAGCTTTGACCTTTGTCCCTTGGACTCGTGTTGACATCAGTCAAATGTGAGGGAGTGAAGTGGACCAGAACCCCTGACTGTGTCCACACACCTCCTCTGATCACAGCCTTATTTACAGTCATGTCCTACAGCCTGTGATTGATGGCAGCCATCTCATTAACGCCACAGCAGTCCAAGGCCTCCGAACATGTCTGATCAGCACGTCCTCCCCCTGTCAGACTGTGGCACTGCAATTAACTGTGTCCTGGATCCTACTGTACCGGGTGGAAATAGAAACGGACCGTACCCAAGCCCAGACGCTTAACTGTTGATAATGAGTCATAAAAGCAGCAAAGAAAATGTAAAGAGGCAAGCGGTGAGCGGGGTAAAGGAGAGAGGGTCGGAGGAGGACTGGCTATGATGTGAATGATTTATTAGTGTAGCTGGACACTTAATAATTACTTAACACACACACACATAGATCACCCTTACAGTATTTCTGTCAGGGCACGGCGCAAGAATGGAAATGATATGTGATTGATGCCAGGAAGCATAGGCTGGGCCCAGGGGGGAGCAGAGCAAGGTCTTACTTATAAAAACATCAATCAGGGTGCATGGTCTGTGAAGCCACGGTCTGTGAAACACCACAGGTCCACACCCCCACCCCTCACACTGTGAACCAGACCTGCCTCAGAGGGAACTGGGCTTCCGTCGGTCCGTTAATGAAGACACTGATGTGGTGCACGGACGCTACATGCAGGACAAACACATCACGGTGCTGTCATCTTTGCAAACCGGAGCACAACCTTGACTGTTTATGAAGCCTGCAAACAAACAAGCACGGCATGGAGTCGGCCATACATACGGCAGCCGCCAGCGCTTCTGACACAACCGGCACGGCACACGTCTGATTGAAATGCACTGGAAAGTAGATGTAGAATTGGTGACATATTGTGCTGCTGTGCTCTGTTCTCAGTCCACTTTAGTTTCAGTCGATTCACAAACAAAATATAAGGGAAACACACAAGGTAGAAGGAAAGGAATGGCATTTGAACACACAGATGGTTCAGGATTATCAAAACTAAACATCTAACCAACTAAAACCATCGGTGACTTCAGAGTCCTCGTCAGCCATGACAGTAAACAGACAACACACCTGATCCACCACTAGATCCACCAAGGGCACTTTCAATATGAGCCAGTGTTTTTTTTTTTTTTTTTCTGCACACAAGAATCATTTTCATTTAATTCAGGTGGAATTGATGCTAACTTAGCACTTCTGCTGCTAGTTTTAGCAAGTTTTTAGACCCTAGCAACTTTAATATTCGGAAAGCTACTAGGAACCATTTAATCTACTTTTTTTTTTTGAGCTAATGTTGAATACAGCATTATTCAGCTGTTGACAGTTAGACTGAAGAGCCGGCAGAAGAAAAGCAGACTGAGGTATGAAATACCCAGTGTTTTTGTTATGGATGACCGATCATTGGTTTGTAGAACCCATAACTTCCTGTTTGTCATAACTGATATCGATCCCAAACCCCAATAGTTCCCATAGTTCCAGTTGTTTTCTTCTTGTTTCCAGTCAGTGTTAAACTCCGTTAATAGTCCAATAAATGCTTCTCCAGAACCTAAAGCCTCTGTCTGCTTCAAATGGACAATAGTCCAAGGGTTTTCACTTCTTTTTACGTCACAGACAGAATTTGGTGATGATCGACCGCTATTTTCACACATTCAGCTCCGTTCAGCTTTGTCTCTATAATGTGTCCCTATGAGGAGGACAACAACCATTAAACTGGGGGTGGGGTTTAGCAGAGGTGAATGTGGGCGTGGCTACAGATGTCCACACCTACTTTGGTGCTGATTGGTCACTGTTCTGGGACATTAAACTACGAACAGCTGTTTGGACATTTGTGTTTTTGAATGTCCCTCTTCGGCTGCTGTCGGAACAAAACGGACAAAACAACCACTGGATCTGGATCTGGGTCTGGATCTTTTTCTGGGTCTGGGTCTGGATCTTCCTATGGGTCTGGACCTTCCTCTGGGTTTGGATCTTCCTCTTGGTCTGGATCTTCTTCTAGGTCTGGATCTTCCTCTTGGTCTGGATCTTCCTCCTGGTCTGGACCTTCTTCTGGGTCTGGATCTTCCTCTTTGATGTTCAGTGTTTTTCTAATGTGCCTCTTCTTCTGCTGCTGTTGGACCTAAACAGACCCACATATGCAGGGTTCCACACCTCCACATAACTGCTGAAGGCCATGAAGATGTTGCTTACTGTAGCCGTCATGCTCATCAACCATCTCATCATCTTTTGAGATGTTGCTTTTCTGACGGACGTAGGTTCTTTGCTCTTATATTGAATCTTCATGCTTTATTACGACATGAGTCTCTGGAATTTCTTCCTAAAGCACTTTTAAAAGGTATTGTCTCCACGTACCCTCCATAGTCCTCAAACAGGAAACAGGGTGAATAGATGCGCAGCAGAAATAAGAAATGTCACAAAAGACTACAAATCACACAGAAGTCGATTCACATGAGACTAATATTAAAATGGATCAGAGGAATATTTACTAAATAAATGATAGATGTGGCTGATTTGTACAAGATGAAGATCCTAGACAAATTCCACAGTTATTATAAAGGACCATATGTCAGCAGGTCCTAGTTCCTTCTAAATGGGGCCTAAGTCTGGGTTCCCTATCAACAGTATGTCAGTGGGATCCTTTAAAAGCCACAAGTCGTCCATATGATTGTCCTACATTAAGGCCTTAATTATCCTTAAATCTGATGCTCAAAGGTCTTAGATATCATGAATGCTAGACTCGATTTGGAAATCTTTGTACAGAATGAATCAAATGTGTAATTAGTATTTAAGATGGTAAATGTGAAAGACGTCTTGAATGTCTTAAAGTCCTAAATATGTCTTCCTTAAACCTGCAGATACCCTCTACCAAACCAAGGGTCTTAGTGTCTGCAGGTCTTTTTGCATCTCATCTGCTTCTGGATGTTCTATTATGGTTCATATAATTACAGTCCCCTCTCACTATCGTACACAAACGTCAGTATTTCAGTTTGTACAACATCAATAACTCATATCCAGTGTTGTGGCTCGACAGTGTTTGAATCAGCTGCCCGTGTTTGTGGAGTGACACCAAACCAGACCTGGTCAGACTGACATCCAGCTCGGTCTTAGTTTGTCATTTGGAAGAAGAACTAACCGCAGCCGTAGAAAGTCATGAAAGCTTTCTGTTTTGTGATTCTTGGTCCAACTGTTTACCCGGCAGTATTCTGCTCATTATTTTTACCTTCACAAAGGTCATTTGTCAAACCCCTTTTAATTGGGTTATTTTTCATGGGACAAACACAGCCCTCTGGAGACTATTTTATTGAAAATGTTGATAAGCACCTGATTGTTCCTGCTCCTGTCATTTGCATTATGTTCCAACCAGTGCCACTGTTGAGGTGAAGCTCTGAAAACATTCCCATTTTCACCGTTAGATGTGCATTTAAATGAAAATGGCATTTGTATATACGACAACAATACAGCAGTACTATTGCATCACAGTGTTATCCACATTTTAGCACAAGTCACAGGTTTTTTTTTCCAGCTGTAAGGACATTTTGTGAAGTTATTTCTAATTATTTGTTTTCTCTTTGTCTGTTCTGGCCATTTCTTGTGAGAGTTGGTTGAAGGAAATGTGAAAACACTTGGCTTTTCCCCCGCTGCCTATTTGCATTGCATTATAGTGCAGGTGCAGCGGCTAGGGAAGGGTCTGGAACCATGCTAATGAACAACCTTGTTTTAATTAACTTCAAGTTAAAATGGCGTGAAATTGAAAATGATTATTGCCAAAGTAAACATGCCTAATTAGGATATAAGGAGTGTAAGTAAATTATTTGATAACTATTGTTTATTTGGAGCTGTGCTTCACCTGGTTTGGGTGAGAAATTAATCTGCACGGTGCAAAATGAATATGTGTTAGCTGACAGTAATAGGAATAGTGGTAAAGGAATGATCTGGTTGTTTACTGCTAATAATGATAACAATATTAATAATAATAATTATAATAATTATGCTAATAATAATAATAATAATAATAATGATAATAATGATAATAAGGCTTTCACATCACCTAACGTAAGTATTTGTCCTGTCTTTATATGGATGCTTCTGTTGCCTGTACATTATCTGCAAAAGCAAAGGAGATAAAATAAACCATTCTCTAAGTCTATTAAATATTACTGTGGTTTGTTAATTGCCTTCACTGCGGATGACAGAATATGTCCATTAATCTGTCCATTTTCTCTGCCTTTATATATATCTTATAGGCTTTTTATTTATTTTTTGTCTTTTTCTTCTTAACTAAAAGGCTAAATACTAAGCAGCTTATTCGGAGTTTGTCCCATTACCTGCACTAAACAATACTTTTATATTTCAATCAGTGCAGCTCAGCAGAACAGATTGAGAGGCTGGCACTTCCAGGAAGGATTGTGCCAAGCAGTGATGAATGAGCCTGTCAGATTAGGGACAATGTGATCATGTCTGTTGACTCCAGCTTTAATTTCACTGATCACATCATGAGCGACGATGCATGTCCACACATATGCTCACTCATTACGTGTCCTCATTGCGTTGCAGGATTTCCATTGTCACCTGTGATTTGTTTCTGGCAGCTCTTGTTAATATTGACCATCAAACCCCAGAGTAATACACACAAAACATGGAATAGAATAGATTTAGTTTAGTAAATATTAAGTAAATAATGGTCCTTATCATTTAGCAACGGCTACTGCCACAGTACTGAGGCACTAAATATGGGTTTGTCTATGACCACAGAGCCAATCAGATGTTAGCATTTGAACCAGAGCCAGTCATGGATACTGTTCCGTGAACTCGTTAACCTCTTTTTGCCACAGTACTGTGGTCATATATGACGTATTGTTGTAAATGTTGTTTTATGGTGTTCTTGGCTCTGTGCAGTCAGTGAGGCTGGAGAAGGGGGGCGGAGCTACAGGTTACTGAAGAAGTGTGCCATGTGGCTTCTCGGTTTGGTGTCAGTTCTATGTATTGAGTGCTGTGCTCTGAATTCAGCTGATTTATATTAATGTTGGATTTACTGACTGGTGTCCTTGGCTCCATGCCCCCCCCCCCCCCCCCCGTTTCAAAATCTGCAGAAAGAAAATGCTGCTTTAACCATGAGTCGAAGCTGAGTCTTCCAGGTCGCAGTCCAAAGCGTACTTTAGGTCTGACCGATTTGCCTTGGTACTTTTCAGGATGTGACAGGTTAGCAGTCTACACATGAAATGACGAGGGCGCTGATTGGCTCTGTGGTAATAGACACACCCATATTTGGTGCCACAGTATTGTGTCAGCACCACTTCTTTATTATTTGAAGGGTTTGTGTGTAATTCTAGTCTGAAGTACACAGCAGAGCTTCAGACAAACCTCTGCTTCTACTGGATCAAATGAAAAACCTGTGAATAAACACATCCAGGGTTTCCTCAACCCTTAAACAGACCTGTCACAACTATTACATTAATGTTTCATTGCACTTATGTTACAAAAAGAAGTGATTCTTTTGCATAATAATGATAAACATCTCCATTCATCTGCATAAAAACTCAAAGTAACATCAGTTTTTATAATTATTTTATTTTATATTTTATAAATATTTCTGCGTTGTTCCCCACTGTTTGACTGGTTCTTTTAATGAAACTGTTGTGCCCTGTTCTTCTGAGTTCAGTGGAGACTTAGAACCACAGCAGGGATGCAGCGATTATGCGGTTTCACAATTAACCACGATTAAAGACATCACGGTTAATTAAGCGTAAAGGCTCTGCAACATCATGTTTCTGTTGTCACTCTCAAAAACAGGCAGATTATGATGGACATGTAGGTGCAACTTGTACGGAGTGAAAACAAAGTTCTCCCAGCGGCGCACCGCTGTACAGTGGCATAACCTACTGAACTACGGAAGAGGGAACCAGGAGACGGACTTAGTTTCCACTAAATAAGTGTTGGTTTGTGTTCCATTGAACTGTTTCAGACTAAAACAGACGTCCTTAACAGGTGAACAGAATGAGGCCGAACACCTCTTGACCACTCCTCTACACTGACCGATCCCCAGGACCGTCTAGTACCAGGCTGGTGGTCATGTGGTCAGGTCATGGGTTTGTGGAGGACAAAGGTTTAGTTCTCTGTTTTTCTAAAAGCCAAGATGCAGGAAGCTTTTGGACAAACATTAAAAGTTATGAATGGTTAATTAATTAGTCATGTGATCACATTCTGCACACCCCTGGTCTTGTTTAGCATTAGCTACCATCAGTGGTGCTATGAATTTAGCAGCATAGATAATATTTCTTTCAGTTATTTGTGTGATGACTTCCTGTCAACTCAAATGCCAGTATCATGACAGCCCCAGGCTTTGGTGCACTCTGGTTCTAATTTTCCCCTAAGCTGATGGAACATTTGGGTGTACCAGTGGGGAAAGAAAATGTTTTGTTTTTCCAATAAAAGTCTGAAATTCCACATTATTTTGGACTATTATTATTGCCATATGTGGGAACAAAATTGGAAAAAACTAGAGCAGATAAAAAGTACACTGCATCCAAAAAGTTAAAAAGGAAACCTGTTAAATAAGTCCACTCGGGACTGACTAAAAACCATGATTATTGTGGTTTTGGTGGTGCCCAAAATAGCTTTTGTGCTGCACCTAAGATAATACTAATAATGGTGGAGAAACCCCTGACCTGTGGACATAATACCATGGGAGTGTCTGTTCTGTTCTGATTACAACCTGCAGCAGTGATTAACATCAGATTAATTGTCCAAGTGGGCTGTGATGTGAACATTTATGGCTCCATGAACTATAGACCAAGCATTAACTCGCTGTGATTTAAAGCCCACACTTCATCCAACTACAGTTTGTGAATTGTATCTAAATCACAGTAAATTTAAGATGAGTGGATCAATGAAAGCCAGTAGAGCTGAGGTGGCCTCCTGCCGTTCTCTGACCTGAGCCAGGGTCGACCTGGGTGGTGTAGACGGGCTTTTAGTGTAAATACAGTAAACGTCCAGAGTTTAGACACTTCAGTCAAAGGTGATGACAGGAGCTTCGTATGAAAAGGTTTCAGTCACTGTTTGGATCATCAGCTGTGACATTAGTCTTATCAGCACCACTTCCTGTGATTGGACCAACTCATGAACACAAACAATAAAAGATAAGAGGAGGAGAGAAGGCCACACCCCAGCTGAAGACCTTTAGGTTCAATTAGATTCAGGACTGTATGATATGAGCAGAAACAGACACTGATTCTACGGTTGAACAGGGGGTCCAGTCTTCAGACCGTTGAGCTGAAGAACGCACATGAAGGAAGGTTTTCAGGTGTGTGATATTGAACTTTTGAAAGCTTCCCTGTGGTCACTGCTGAAACACCCAAGGCCCTCTTTAACCCTTTCATGTCTGACGTCCACATGTGGACCCATAGTTGAACGGACGTTCCAAAGGTTCTAAAGGTAAACCACATAGGTTCATTCTGTACAGACCCTCAGACAGACAATGAACTAAAGGATCCTCTGAGTTAGAGAATGTGGACTGATCTGGGATCTGCTACAGTTCACATGTCTGCCACTGATGGACATGTGCCAAATGTTCCAGGAACATCTGTCAAAAACTTCCACTCCAGGAGGCGGAGCCAAATGAAACAAATATGAGTGTGTAGAGGGACACGTGTTGAACAAACATCTGCTTTAAAAATGACATTGGATGTAAAACATAACTTATACCCACTGCAAACCAAGTGTCCACATGTGGACACCATGGATCCGAGGAGTCCAAATGGGGCGGAACTGTGATGATGCTAGTTTTATTTGAACTGTTGAACTGATTATTGTTTTATACCCACAGATATTGACATTTATCAGATATATGAAGATGCCTTAACCATATAAATGACACATTTAGTCTATTTTTAGACCTGTATTGGTTGTATACACACCTGATGAAAATTTGAAGACCAGTTGAAAAATTGCATGAATTTACAAAAATCCAAATGGGTGTTCGTGCATCCAGCCTCAGCAGTGATGGTGCGTTCACAGAGGCCTTTACAACTCCCTGGAAACGTAGATCACATGTCAAATTAACATAGATTATGAAGGTCTATGATTATCCTGACTGAGTGCAATCAGTAGCAGAACAAAACATTTCTTTTTGCATTTTGTGTCATTAGAGGCTGGAACTGAGCAGCACAAGCTCCGTTTGTGTGTTTTTAACCCCTCCATTCCCACTGGATCACTGACAGTCCACTCCCCATTTTTTATTCAATACGTTAAAGTTTGTACAATAAAACATTTGTCAATAAAGGCATGCTATACCTCCACAGATTATCCACAGTTGAGTCACTCCAAACTATACTTAGTGAATAAATGACCTGGAAGCTGATGGTGTATGTAGTTCAGGTTGTATTTTAGCCACTTTCTAAAATGTTCTGATGAATATTGGCTCTTTTTCATCAGTATCTGTTACATCCTTAAATAGATGCTCAATTAACTCTGCAGTTTTTGTATCACAGGGTTTTTTTATTGGATGGTTTGTAATTCATAGATCCAAGGATGAAGTGGTTGGATTGCGGCGGTCAAAGGTTGCGATGTTTTGTATCCTCGAACAAACATATGTTTGGCCGTAACTACTAGCAATTAAGAGAATGTAATGAACAGATTATAACGCAAGGACAGTGAATGCATCAGACTGAACAGATGCTCATGGTTCTTATTTTATACATAAAGGCTGTTCTAAAACTTCTAATGAAACAGAAATGATGGTAATGACGTGTCCCAGGGTCTACCTTAAGTGCTCTTTACTCTCAGCTGAAAATAATGAACGATAATTGTGTTGAAATAATTTGTCCTACAAGGTTGAAAAATAGGATTTGGACTAGAGTGTTTGTTTGTCAGAGGGAAGGCCGAATGAATCTTTTTTTTTTTTTTTTGTTATCAGCGCACAAGTACACTTATGTGATTTCTTTATATCTGGATGCATTATTATTGCCACCAAACTCTATATGAACGGAGTAAAAAAGGCTTTTACCACAGAAAAAAATGAGTAAAACAAAGAGCAGGCAGCACTTTAAAGACAAGATGAGGACAATACACAGATAAAGAGACACAACAAGGTGGATTAGACTGATAATACCTTTAAAAGAGGTTTGATTCACAGAAAATTGTGCTGGTGTTCTGTCACTGTTTGACGCTGACCTGGCAGCTCGCCCAAATTAGTCCGTCCACAGCTTTTCCCGGTCAGTGTAAAGCACGCACATCCTTTTAGTATCACTGCAATTAGTGACTTCCTTCTCGGAGTAAGTCGGGGTTGACTGTGTGCACTCTCTCCACAAGACTTGTACATCTGGTCCTCACAACATAAGCACATTCCAATCCCCAGCTGCTGGAAAATGCAGCAGTCTTGGCTAATTATTATCTCCACTAGTTGACTTTTGCTACAGTTGCAAACAAAAGTGAGCCAGAAACAGTGTAAGAGATGCAGTAATTGGATAACATTTGACCTTTGAGCTCTTTGGTGTACTGACATAAAAATTAAAGCGTGGTAGAGACTATGTTAAGTAAAACATTGCATTTGCAATTTACTGAAAGCTAATAATCAGTATGTGGATGAAAAACTGTGTGACCGTAAACAGAAGCTGCTAATAAGAGGTGTTTGGACCAAAACCTGAATCTGGCTTCGACTTTGATCCCCTGAATCCAACCTGTGGTTTGGATCGCATACGTTTGTAAACTCTTCCATGGTTTATCAGGGCCTGGGATTATGATTCGTTTCTGGAACTCTTTGTGCATAATGGTGTTGTGCTGCTGCTCACATGTAAAATGACATTTATGTTTGTTCTTTGAATTAAATCAAGGAACACTGCAGTCGCCTCATTCGTCCACATATCATTATTTGCTCGTTTCCCTTTTCCCCTTAAAAAAACAACTTTTTTTTGCAGTATTTTGAGTTTGTTGAAAAACCTTGGTGCTTTCATTCAGTCTTTTTTTTCTTATTTTTTGAACTTGAAAATACAGCTGGACAGAAACTTAAGCCTATAAACCAGATGCATCTGCATCACAGTACGGTTTCATTTGCTCTGGAGGGTTCGTCCGGTACTTGGGGCTTGGTGATTGGCCTAAAACATCATGTGACAATCTTTTGAGGTAGAATCCACGATCTGAATCAGTGTTTTTTTACTCTTGTAAAATGTAAGTGAATTACAAACAAACTATATGTTTTCCAATAGTTTTCTCTAGTGTCTGGGGACTTGCATGAATTCTTGGTCATTATTTCTTCAGCTACATGTTACATAAACTCTGAAAGTTTTTGCGGACCGATGCTACAGTGTCGCCATAAACAGACTTAACTAGCCTAGCTAACTGTGCTGCCAACATTAGTACTATAAATACAGGGTGTCCCATAAGTCTCCATACATAGGAGACATAATACATTCCATACATATATGGTTCTAACATGTATTTCTTTATATTTCTTCTTTATAGTTCTTCAGCAGTGGAGGACATGCACTGAAATGTGTTCCCGACAAAATGGCAGTCATATAGAGCATATTATATAAATAAAAATGGTTTATGTCAAGAAACGTTTATTTTTCCTATGTATGGAGACTAATGGGACACCCTGTAGTATGGGTAGTCCAGTGCAATCTGTGAAATTCTGTAATTACACCAAACAAAAGTGGGTTTGGACAGTGCTGCTGATGATCTGTGTGATTCCTCTGGAAAGTGGATCATACAACAAATTAAAGTCCGTAATGACCCAGGATGGAGACGTTACTCAGACCTACTGGTACTTCTACAGTAAAACAGATTTTAAGAGCAGCCACAACCATTTCAAAGAAAGGACTATTTCTTTATCTGGAGCCATTACACATCTGGCATTTTCAACATTTTCTGTGGGGTTCCACAGGGGTTGGTTCCTGGTCCACTGCTCTTCAGTCTATACATGTAACTATCCCACAGAAATGCACATAAAACTCCAATTTATTTTTACAACTAAACAAAGAAAAATAAAGAAAAAAACGTCATCCAAAAACACAAAACCAGGAGTTTAAGTTGTGATCTCATTCCCTGGTCCACAGTGACCTTGTAGGAAGCCTAGATGATTCACCTCTAAAGGTTCACCGTCATTATGAAGTCTGCCTCCCTCTATCTAAAAGCATTTCCAAATGTAGTGTCCTCTTATCCAGTCTGACTCTCAAACATTGGATCCAGTGTTCAGCTGTGGTAGATTAGATTGACAGGTCTGTAGGCAGGAGGTATCTAGAGGACTACCTGCACATTATCAGGGCGGCTCTGGCTTCTGCTACATTCTCAAACTGCTCAAAATGGTTTATCTCCCAGTGCATTTGTGACTGTAGCTCCACCACGTCCCTCAGATCATCAGCTGAATGTCTTTTGGATGAACCTCCAATCAAAACAAAACCAAGTGTGCCTTCAGTCACTGCGGTGATACTCTGTGGAACACCAAACTGACTGATGACCTGAGATGTGCTGCACCTGCATCTTCTGTTCAGTCTGCCTTCTGTAGTTTGTATTAAAGGTAGAATATGTACTGCATGGGTGGAAGAAAGCTCCTTTTATTTTCCACGTGTTAAATTCAGTGATTTAATGTAAAGCACACTGAATGTACTGGTGTATCAAATGTTGTGGACTCTATGGTCCTTGATGCGTGTCTAAAGGACTTGACACTTCGTCCCCTTAGTTCAGACCGTACTCTTCACTCTTCTTGGCTCTTCTGCAGATCATAGTTAATGTACTTTTTAGTTCCTTGGTAGTGGATACTCCATTTTGGACTCATAGACACATTGACATGGATCTTTTCTGATCAGATGTTTTCTTCCTCCATTTAAAAAAAAAAAAAAGTCCGTCCATTTAACTTTAATTTTACGTAGAAGTGACTCCAAACGGATGCAAAGGCTTGGACAGACCCTTAGTTGTGTTGGACTTGAACCTGTGGATACTTTGGGTAATTCTGGATGTAGATGTACAGACTGTAATCTGTCCTGAAGCTGAGCAGCAATAACAACTTTATCTGTCCAGTTAAATTACCTAAAATAATTGTGGATTTGTCCATAAGCTCGGTCCAGTCCGGTCCGGTCTAGTCCGTCTCCTAAAGGTATGGGCGCTGACCTCCATCTACTGCAGGTCATACACTCATTTACACACCTGGATCTGGTGGTTCAGGTCGGATTCATTACACAAAGCAATAACAGACGTCAACAAAATGGGATGTGACTTTACACACAGATTCACACAAACCAGAGATGAAAAAGTCATCAGTTTGATCATTTGTTTCTAGTTCATTTTAGTAAAGTCTGTAGTATTTAGACCATTTGATGTTGGAAGCAGACAGTTTCCAAAAATGTGTTTATCAGTGATATTGAAAAGGGAGGAGAGCACATATCAGTGTGTATAAATACTTGTGTGTAGACGTGACTTTCATCCACTTGTTCCGTGTAAAAGTGCTGCAGGAGAATGTAGACGTGGGGGGTTAATTACTAACTGAGCAGCGGTCCCCAGGCTGAACTGGTCCTGTGTGAATGTGGCTTTAGAAAAGATCTGAAACAGAACAGCATGTGCAAAGAACATGTGTGGAACCTTTCCACAGGGCTGTATTAACATGTTTACTCTTATAAAGTGGATTGGCTGTTGTTTCAGGGACAGTCTATTCATTTGTCTGTGCAGCTGCTTACACTGGTTCCAAACGTACGTCTGTGGCACACAAGGGAAGAAAACATACAAACCCTCTGAATAAGCCTGGATCCCACAGATGTCCAACTACTGTGAGCAGCATAGAGAGCAGAGCAGGAACTACAGCAGGAACACTGCAGCGTTCATGTGCACATGCATGCAGTGGGTTCCAGACACACAACACATGTGTCAGTTAGGTTCTGATCAGCTGTTCTGCAACTGGGGAAACAAATATGAACAGTTAGAGAAAAGCCCATTCCTCTGGTGTGGACTGTGAATACGAACAGGTTCAGCACCACTGTGGAGTCGGATCCAGGCACTGATGATGGTTTCCAGGTGAACACAGTGGGTCTGAGTCAGTCCAGTCTTGAACACACAGAACCAGGGGTCATGTACCCTGGTCCTCCAGATCTACTATCGTGCATGTTTTATATGTTTCCTCTTCCAGCACACCTGATTCTAATGATCAGCCTATCGTCTGGCTCTGCAGAAGACTGATAAGGACCATCAGGTGGACCTGAAGAGGAAACATCTTAAACATGGATGACAGTAGATCTGGAGGACCAGGGTTGGACAGTGGCTCTGGAGGACCAGGGTTGGACAGTGGCTCTGGAGGACCAGGGCTGGACAGTGGCTCTGGAGGACCAGGGTTGGACAGTGGCTCTGGAGGACCAGGGTTGGACAGTGGCTCTGGAGGACCAGGGTTGGACAGTAGATCTGGAGGACCAGGGTTGGACAGTGGCTCTGGAGGACCAGGGTTGGACAGTGGCTCTGGAGGACCAGGGTTGGACAGTAGATCTGGAGGACCAGGGTTGGACAGTGGCTCTGGAGGACCAGGGCTGGACAGTGGCTCTGGAGGACCAGGGTTGGACAGTGGCTCTGGAGGACCAGGGTTGGACAGTAGATCTGGAGGACCAGGGCTGGACAGTGGCTCTGGAGGACCAGGGCTGGACAGTGGCTCTGGAGGACCAGGGTTGGACAGTGGCTCTGGAGGACCAGGGTTGGACAGTAGATCTGGAGGACCAGGGCTGGACAGTGGCTCTGGAGGATCAGGGTTGGACAGTGGCTCTGGAGGACCAGGGTTGGACAGTAGATCTGGAGGACCAGGGTTGGACAGTGGCTCTGGAGGACCAGGGCTGGACAGTGGCTCTGGAGGACCAGGGTTGGACAGTGGCTCTGGAGGACCAGGGTTGGACAGTGGCTCTGGAGGACCAGGGTTGGACAGTAGATCTGGAGGACCAGGACTGGACAGTGGCTCTGGAGGACCAGGGTTGGACAGTGGCTCTGGAGGACCAGGGTTGGACAGTGGCTCTGGAGGACCAGGGTTGGACAGTAGATCTGGAGGACCAGGGCTGGACAGTGGCTCTGGAGGACCAGGGTTGGACAGTGGCTCTGGAGGACCAGGGTTGGACAGTAGATCTGGAGGACCAGGGTTGGTGACCCCTGACACAGACGGTCCAGAGGCCGTGGACCTCCCATGGCTTTGATGTGGACTCGTCCATTGTGTCACAGTTCAGTGTTCCAGAACCAAAGGTGCTGCTCTGGCCTCGTTCACACTTTAATTAGAGCTAATAGGAGCTGCCTCTGCTTTATAAACCTCATCCATGTTTCTTTGTCGTCCTTGTGGAAAACATCATTTGTGCATTAGAAATAGCATCAATTATTCGGCTCCATTTTCCATTTCTCTGACCTCAGTGTTTCATTCTGTGTTTATTATGACTTTTTTCTTAATTGATTCATTTTTCAACTAATACCGCTGTGAATTATTCTCTAGGTAATTAAACACTGAACGATGGGCTCCCATTTAAGAAAACAGGGTTTGTGGAGGTCAGCCTGTGAAACTGCACTGGAGTTATTTTATTTTAGTTTTTTTTTTGCCCTGCGCTGTTTGATAATCAGTGGAGGTTTTTAGAGCTTAACTTCACGAAGGGCAGATCTGTGTGGAAAAATGCTCCAATTTAAACAAAAGAACAAAGAACTGGCAAAAGCAGGAGGAAAGCTACTCAAGTGTGCAATAAATAGTGACAGAGAGAGACTTTTAATGTTCAGTTTATTTTCAGTGTCATGAAAGACACACTTTAAATTTAGGGACTGATCATGAAAATGGGACTCACAGTGAGCTTCAAGGTAAATGGCACGTTTCCTTTCCAATGTGCAGATGTGTTTATTTAATGGGAAAGTGGGAATGCTGTGACAGGCCTTCTGGGTGTGGAGCGCACAGACGGAAAAGAAGTTTTTAGAATGTCAGTAGTTCAAGTCAAAAGTATCAGTTCAGCTGGAACTCTAGCACATTAAAGTGACAAGTGGACACCGTTCTGTGAAAGTACAGACAAAAGCACAGCTGTGCACCTGCACGTCTGCGTCTAGTGTCCGACACTAAAGCCACTGTTGAAACACACGCTGTCACATTCAGTATTTTACACAACGAACACAGGCCTGGAAGACTGTAAGCGGACATTTCCCGTTGAAAAACAGGGACAGTATTCACGGTGGAACCAAAAAAAGGTCAAAACTCTTTAAAGTTGTACCTCCTGCAGGGTTTGAGTCCAGAGTCATTAAATGCCAGACGCAGATTAACTCCTCGGTATTAACGCTGTGAACTGTGGCTGTGCTGCAGCGCTGCCAGGACATTCACCGGCCCACTCTACTCAGATAAAATCTGCCTCTCTGATGATGATTAAATAGAGTTTTTGGCCTCAATCAGCAAAGCTTTGAGGAATATTTGGACGACCATTTGAAGATGTTTGCACTTTGTCTTAACTGAGTCCTTTACAACAGTTTTTTTATTATGATCCTTTTTTTCACATTCATCAGATGTTGGAGTATACTTTCAAAACTATTTACTTGGATTGAAGGATGAAGTGATCAAAGGTAGAACATAATTTCCATTTATTCCATGTTATTTTGAATGGATTCTAACCTACTTCTGGAACATGAACCGTAAATGGACCTCATGCACTAACCTCAGATCATCTGAAATGTAGACATGAGCCCAGCGGAGGTGGGCGTGGCCACAGTGACTTTGACCTTTGTGGATCTGATCACTTCTCCCTTCAGTCCTCGTGAATGTTTGTGCCAAAGCTGAAAACATCCTTTAAGGTTTTTCTGAGACTCACATTCACAAGATTGGATAGACGTGAAGTCACATGACCTTAACCCTTGGGTACCAAACGTTCCTGGGTTGAGTCCAAACTAATATTGTTCCAAAACTAGCAGCTTCATCTCAGTATCTCAGCTGTTGCTCAGATGAAGCATTAAACCGAATATGGACCGAGTGCACGACGGACAGACTTTCATACAGAAATGTAAGGATGTATTGAAACCAGACCTACAATTCAGAACCTTGTGGAACTGGGATCAATATTTGAACACTAGAGTGGATGTGCATGTTCTCAGAGACAGTCTAAGCACAGCCTTTGAGCTGCTTTGGCCTCAGAACCGGTCAGTTCTGTTACAGCGGAGATGAAAGCCATGACGCCATGCACGTCAACAAATCAATCAGTCAATGAATCAGTCAATCAATACCTTTATTTGTCCCCAATGGTGCAATTGTTGCGCAACAGTGGAAGCAACACACAAGTACACATGCGTCAATCAAATACATTAATACATAAATCTAGTCAATCAGTAAAAGTCCAAATACCTAAACCCTAAAAAGCCTAAAAGTTGTCCCATGTCATTACTGTTGGACTTCTGTGCTGGACATTATTCAACTAATATAGAAACAAAACTGTAGAGAGCGACGACACTTGAAGTTCATAAATCCTTTCAGCTTTAAATGGTGTTTGATGTTTTTTTGTGAGTAGGTGAAGACAGAGGAGCACTTAGAAGACTGTGGATCTGTTCCACACAAACAAGAAGGGGATCAAGGGGGGAGGGGGATACTATATGTTAGGGCTGTGCAATTAATCGAAATTCAATTACGATTTCGATTATTACACGCAACGATTACAAAAATTATGTAATCAAGAAAAAACGATTATTAATTTTGAGTTGTTTTAATTCACGCGCACGCAAACTCCCATGAGCTGCTCTGCCCCGCCCCCCTCTAAGCTACTGCTGCCAGCTAGCCGGCAGGTCCACCCCAAGAGGAAAGTTGGACCTGGCGGTCTGGAAAAATGGGAAGAGAATCACAGCAGAAGTGCTTGGTAAACAAAAAAGGCAAGTCCAATTCAATTGTATGGAATCACTTTGGGTTTGATGAAGAAGACGAAGAGCAAAAACACATCACGTGCAAAAAGTGTTTCGTAGTTGTGTCGGTAACACAAACCTTTTTAACCATCTAAAGTTTAACCACCGCCACCTTTATCGTAATCTTATGAAAAACTAAAACACATAAAAACAACTTCGCCCGCAATGCAGTCTTCAGTCTCTGAATCTCTTTATGCTGCAACTCCCGTATTAACCTGACCTAACCCGTATAACCCTAACGTACGTATTCTAGATGGCTGATGTATACAGAAGGCCTGAACTGAAACCTCACGGCGCGCCACTGAATTTACTGTTTCATACTACATTGAACATACTTAAATTTATAATTTGCACTTTACGTGAGTTTTTTTTTTTATTGCTACAGTTCTATGGCAAGTCTATAGCAGTTTAATTCCAATGCACTATTTATTTACAAAAGGAAACATACTTGAATTTACAGTACACTTACTTGCATTCAAAGATTTTTTTGTTTCATACAAAAGTGAACATACTTTGTTTTAGTGGTTAAAAGCTTTATTTATGTTTAAAGAGTATATTTTACATTGTTTTGCAAGAAAAAAATAAACAACTTTAAGGTTAACAAATAATCGTTTTTAATAATCGTGATTTCAATTATTGCTAAAATAATCGTGATTATTTTTTTTTCTATAATCGATCAGCCCTACTATATGTCCCTTTGTCCAAGTGAACCGGTCCTGGTGACAGTCCAACCAGGTCCACAGAACCACGTATGGATACAGCCATGGACCCTGAAAGGAGACAGAGAGAAGACGAGTACAAGGTAAAGGCCCAGACAACAGCTGCCATGGCTCCAGAACCCCAGAACATGGATAAACCCACGGGTCAACAGCTGCCATGGCTCCAGAACCCCAGAACATGGATAAACCCATGGGTCAAGGGCCCAGTTCTGTAATGGTGCTGGTTCTACAGATGGTCTTTGTTACATTAAACTATAAATTGGTAAATATCCTTTATTTCTCAACCACACAACTGAAAAATTCTCATGAAAATAACATGTGACATGGAAATGAAATGAACATTAAACATCAGTGAAATAAAGTCCAGAGGTGTGATTCCACCTAGTTCTTTCTGTGACACTTAAAGTGGACAACGTAAGTTTAGTCCAACTAATTCAAACTAAATAATGGAGGTTAAATGCAGAATGTGTTGTTGTCATTCTCACTGTGAATATTGTCAATGTCAC
This sequence comes from Sphaeramia orbicularis, assembly GCF_902148855.1. Classification (NCBI taxonomy): domain Eukaryota; kingdom Metazoa; phylum Chordata; class Actinopteri; order Kurtiformes; family Apogonidae; genus Sphaeramia; species Sphaeramia orbicularis. Next base: position 139,704 of record NW_021941610.1, on the reverse strand, counting down.
CAGTTTTTCTTGTGCGGTTTTTCAACCATAATGGCATTTTGAACAGCTCCCCTCAAAGCGATTAGCTCCATACAATAGCAGCTGCTGATGTGTTCCAATCGATGGCAGCAGAAACACAGTGAGGAAACAAATCAATTATTGTTTAAACACAGGCTCTGATGTCCGCGATCGATGGATGAGATGTATTACAAAGCACAGGAGAACCTGGAGGCTCACTGTGGGCTGGTGTGCACCTCAGTCCCACTGAGCGCCGTTGTCATCTGTGAAACGGTTGGAATCAGTGTTTGGGTTCAATTACCACTGAAATAATGTGTGTTTACGTCCACACTGTTGTTTATGGAACGTGTATATGTGACAATATGGGTCTGATTTGAATGGATGGAAAACTAGAATGTTATCATTGTACCTCTGATCAATAATGTGTGTGATAGTGTGTTGACAGACACTCCCATGTCTGTACCTTGGACTGTTTGTGTGGGACTGCAGTGGGTGGAGCACAGACAGGTCAATAAATAAATAAATAAATAAATAAACAGTAAATAAATAAATGTCAGACGCACGTTTGATCTGAAACAGGTTGGACTCGACTGTGAACATCTGTCTGTACTGTGTTTGGAATTAATGACCTGGAGGAGGGACGGTGTCATGGGTTCGGACACATTCAACATATGTTTACATTTACTGTCCGCCTTTAACCCTTAAAGGTCCAAACGTCCACCTTTAACCCTTACATACCCAAACGTCCACCTTTAACCCTTACATACCCAAACGTCCACCTTTAACCCTTACAGACCCAAACGTCCACCTTTAACCCTTACAGACCCAAACGTCCACCTTTAACCCTTACAGACCCAAACGTCCGCCTTTAACCCTTAAAGGTCCAAACGTCCACCTTTAACCCTTACATACCCAAACGTCCATCTTTAACCCTTACAGACCCAAACGTCCACCTTTAACCCTTAAAGACCCAAACGTCCACCTTTAACCCTTACAGACCCAAACGTCCGCCTTTAACCCTTACAGACCCAAACGTCCGCCTTTAACCCTTACAGACCCAAACGTCCGCCTTTAACCCTTACAGACCCAAACGTCCACCTTTAACCCTTACAGACCCAAACGTCCACCTTTAACCCTTAAAGACCCAAACGTCCACCTTTAACCCTTACAGACCCAAACGTCCGCCTTTAACCCTTAAAGACCCAAACGTCCGCCTTTAACCCTTACAGACCCAAACGTCCGCCTTTAACCCTTACAGACCCAAACGTCCGCCTTTAACCCTTAAAGACCCAAACGTCCGCCTTTAACCCTTACAGACCCAAACGTCCGCCTTTAACCCTTACAGACCCAAACGTCCGCCTTTAACCCTTAAACACCCAAACGTCCGCCTTTAACCCTTACAGACCCAAACGTCCGCCTTTAACCCTTACAGACCCAAACGTCCGCCTTTAACCCTTACAGACCCAAACGTCCGCCTTTAACCCTTAAAGACCCAAACGTCCGCCTTTAACCCTTACAGACCCAAACGTCCACCTTTAACCCTTAAACACCCAAACGTCCGCCTTTAACCCTTACAGACCCAAACGTCCACCTTTAACCCTTAAAGACCCAAACGTCCACCTTTAACCCTTACAGACCCAAACGTCCGCCTTTAACCCTTACAGACCCAAACGTCCGCCTTTAACCCTTACAGACCCAAACGTCCGCCTTTAACCCTTACAGACCCAAACGTCCGCCTTTAACCCTTACAGACCCAAACGTCCGCCTTTAACCCTTACAGACCCAAACGTCCGCCTTTAACCCTTAAACACCCAAACGTCCGCCTTTAACCCTTACAGACCCAAACGTCCGCCTTTAACCCTTACAGACCCAAACGTCCGCCTTTAACCCTTAAAGACCCAAACGTCCGCCTTTAACCCTTACAGACCCAAACGTCCACCTTTAACCCTTAAACACCCAAACGTCCGCCTTTAACCCTTACAGACCCAAACGTCCACCTTTAACCCTTAAACACCCAAACGTCCGCCTTTAACCCTTACAGACCCAAACGTCCACCTTTAACCCTTACAGACCCAAACGTCCGCCTTTAACCTAATCCATCTGCTGATCTAAACTGTTTATTTCCTGTTGATCCTCTAATCCTATTAATGCATGTCCATAACTGGTGTCAAATACAGTTCTTCATCTTTTCATGGTCATCAGATTTGACCATATTTGGACGTTCAGAGGCTCCGTAGTTACCGTGGAAACACTGTCATCTTCTCCAACATTGATTCTCCAGTCAAACCCATGCAGTTGGATCAGTGCCAGTGGATGGACACACTGGGTTTATGTTCAGTTCAGGACAGACTGGACTGAAACAGACACTGTTTATTCAGTTGGATCTGTTTCTGATAGAAGAACCGTCAACTTTAATCTGAGCTTTAATGAACATCTACAGGATCAGTGAATTAAATATTTAAAAACAGGTTAAAAACATACCTTTTTTCAAGTGTCTTCTGTTGAGTTGTGTGTGTGTTTTAAATGTGTGTACATATGATTGTTCATGTCCTATACCTGTTGTGAAGCACACTGAGTCTGCCTTGTGTGTGAAATGTACTTAATAAAGTTGAATTGAATTAAATAAAGGAAAAGGATTTACACTGAAAAAAAGCCCAAAATAAGGAAGATAATATTCCAATCAGTGGTGATAAAACACATGCGAAAGGTTAAATATGGAGAAACATTCATTTGGGAACTGACTCAAAAGTAACACTGGGTGTTCATGGGTTAAAGTGAAACTCATGCTCTGATACTCTTTGGCTTTAATTATGGGATGCATTTGCTGTGACATTGTTTATGCCCCTCAATGCTTATGTAATGTCACAATAAATGTCACCACATTTATTTCCATCCACAGTTGCATTTATTTCTTGTCTGAGATATTATATTAGTGCTAGAGGGTCAGAGCTCAATGTGGTCCAGGTCTGGACTTTGTGGTTCAGGTCTGGACTTTGTGGTTCAGGTCTGGACTCTATGGTTCAGGTCTGGACTCTATGGTTCTGGTCTGGACTCTGTGGTTCTGGTCTGGACTTTGTGGTTCAGGTCTGGACTCTGTGGTTGAGGTCTGGACTCTATGGTTCTGGTCTGGACTCTGTGGTTCAGGTCTGGACTCTGTGGTTCAGGTCTGGACTCTGTGGTGGTTCAGGTCTGGACTCTATGGTTCTGGTCTGGACTCTGTGGTTCAGGTCTGGACTCTGTGGTTCAGGTCTGGACTCTGTGGTGGTTCAGGTCTGGACTCTGTGGTGGTTCAGGTCTGGACTCTGTGGTTCAGGTCTGGACTCTGTGGTTCAGGTCTTGTCATCTTGGAATATGAAGGTGTCATCAGCGTAGAAAAACTGCACTGATGTTCAGACCTGGGGCCTCATGTACAAAGACTTGCGTGGATTTCATACTGAAACCTGCCGTACGCCCAAATCCAGAAAAGTCCGAACGCACAAAAAAATCCAGATGTATAAAACTGTGCGTACGCCCGAATCCAAGTACATTTCCTTTATACATCCCAATCAACGTGGAATTGAGCGCATATGTTGGAGTGCCTGACTCCTCCCTCTCTTCGCCCACATTTAAATATGCAAATCAGCATAAACGGGGTCTGCAGGTGGAATTCCCTCTGGGATTCCCCTGTCTGCAGGATCAGACGATGACGTCAAGGTGGACGCGAAGCGGAGGCCAAAACGGGCGGAAGTAGAAAAGAGACGAACTGAGACTGTTTGAGGAAAGAGTCGCCGATATTGTGACACTTTTCTCACAGGGCTGATGCGGATCACCCCCAAGATAAATATAGATTTAGTATTAGTGTCAGTCACACGAGTTCATTCTACAGGTCATACACAGTCTGATCACAGACAAACAGGATAAAGGTTCATGCGTGATCATGTCAGGAAATCAAAGAGGAAATCACAGACTTTGACTCATGTTTAATCACTCAATTTATTATTTTCCAACAATGACACAGCAGACGCTCAGACCCAGGACCATCCTCCTGTCACAGAGGCTCCTGTTGACTCCCCAGTGTTAGCCGGTCCTCCGGTCCACCACAGCCCACTGCTGATGCCCGTCCGACCGACATGGGTCTGTACTGACCCGAGTCACATTAGGACATCGTGAGGACAATGGGCGGAGTCAGAGCGACTGGACCGACTAATAAATGTTCTCACAGACATGAACACTATATTTATCAACCAATGAATTTTAGGTCCTTGTCTCTTTGCTGTTGCTGAATGTCCATCCGGTCAGGATTGGCATTGATGGATACAGGGTCTAATTGGTTCTGGTTCTGGTTCTGTTGGTTGATGTGCTGCTCTGACAGTAGGATGACGTGCCGGTGTGTTCATTGTTCTTCTGTGTATCTCCGATGTGCACATCAATCGGAGGAATGACCTTTTCCACAGTATTAACAGTTTTTCAGTGTCACCTCTAAGTGTCGCCAATGGTTCCAAAGCACTAGAAACGTGCGTACTCCAGCTGTGGAGTTGGCGTGGAGGACCGCACATTTCCACGGTCACTTCACTCTTTATACATCTGAACGTGAGCGTGGAAAAGGGTGTTTGCCAGGTTTTTGTGGGTACGCACGCTTTATACATGAGGCCCCAGGTCTTCAGTTTATTCAGGTTCAGCTGAACTCACTTCATGGACACATAATGCTACTGAACCTGGACCTGATCAACTGGACCAACCCCAGATCAGAACACTGCCCCCACAGGACTGGACTGTAGGCACTAGGCATGATGGGTAATGTCTTCATCCAGGGTCATGTGGACTCCTCAGACCACATGACCTGTTTCCACTAAACACAGTCCAGTGTTTTGGCTTCGACCAAACTGATGGATGTTGAACACATTAGAACCTGCTTCAGTTCAAGAGTTAAAGAACCTGTTCCAGCTGAAACAGGTTCTTATCCAATGGGAGGGTTTCAGCCGTTCACCTGGTTCAGTCCAGGTGGTCAGTGGTTTTGGTCGGGGACAGTGTCTGTGGATGTTGTAGACCATTTGCAGTTTCTTGCAGGAATGAAGAAAAACTCCCGTGGTCCATGGGACAGTGTTACCCAGGGTCAGAGGTCAGGAGGTCATCATGGATGGAGTAACAGACTGTGGATTTAAACAGCACAGTGTCACATGACTCCACTAACCTTCACCCTGTGTTTGTGTTGGATTTCAGATATGAGCGCTCCCAGTTGTTGTTGTGACTTGGAGCTGCGGTCGTGGTGAAGATGTTGTCACAGCATGTTTATCCTGTGTTGCCATGACAACGAGCCACGCAGAGGGTCTTCTGTATCTGCAGTGGAAATGCAACACGCTGCTGTTCAGAGCAGCTCCAGTGAAGTGGAGGTGAGGTCATGTGACATACCATAATAACCCTAACCACAGAAACCCTAACCCTGACATACCATAATAAACCTAACCCTAACCCTGACATACCATAATAACCCTAACCACAGAAACCCTAACCCTGACATACCATAATAAACCTAACCCTAACCCTGACATACCATAATAACCCTAACCCTGACCCTGACATACCATAATAAACCTAACCCTAACCCTGACCCTGACATACCATAATAACCCTAACCCTAACCCTGACATACCATAATAACCCTAACCACAGAAACCCTAACCCTGACATACCATAATAACCCTAACCCTAACCCTGACATACCATAATAACCCTAACCCTAACCCTGACATACCATAATAACCCTAACCCTGACCCTGACATACCATAATAACCCTAACCCTAAATACAACTGTCACATCACTATGTTCTTACCCTGGGCACTCACTGCATGGTGTTGTCATCAGTTCATCATCAGTTTGTCTTACAGCCGTCCGTCCGTCTGTCCATCCGTCCATCCGTCTGTATGTGTAAACATTTTTGGCATGGAATGAAGGCCAAGTGTTTTCAAGTTTGGGCAAGTTATTGTTTTACTCTTGGCCACACTGACCACAGGGTACTGTCATCAGTTGGTCGTCTGTCCATCCGTCCGTCTGTCTGTCCACCTGTCTGTCTGTCCGTCCGTCCGTCCGTCTGTCCACCTGTCTGTCTGTCTGTCCGTCCGTCCGTCTGTCCAAAAACTTTTCCATGCACTGATAAGTCAGACCACTGGGGGCAGTAGTGCGCCTGATAAGTCAGGCCGAGGGTTTTGAAGTTTGAGCACATGATGTTTTATTTTGTTGTTGTGCCGGTACCTTTACTGCCTGTTGTCATTTAAGGTGTGAGGATGTGTTGACGTGGACCAGGGTTTGGTTAGTTTGGAACAACCACCAAACCCAGTCCTGCAGTGTCCAGACTTTACCCCATAGGAGGTGGTGTAGCGGGCTGGAACTGAGGTCCTCTGTGTACAGGAGAAGTAGATGTCAAACATGTTACACCTGTCCCCAGTCTCCCCTACCCTGATGTCAAACATGTTACACCTGTCCCCAGTCTCCCCTACTCTGATGTCAAACATGTTACACCTGTCCCCAGTCTCCCCTACCCTGATGTCAAACATGTTACACCTGTCCCCAGTCTCCCCTACTCTGATGTCAAACATGTTACACCTGTCCCCAGTCTTCCCTACTCTGATGTCAAACATATTACACCTGTCCCCGGTCTCCCCTACTCTGGTGTCTGTCATGTGACCTAAACAGGACCTGGTTCAGATGAGTTCACATTATGCTGAACTCCAACAGACCCATAGGTTTGGAGGGGACCCTTCATCCATTTTCCAGTTGCATCATGGGTAACTCAGAGGAGCATGAGCCTGCTCAGTCACATGGGTTAAAGCTCTACCGTATGAAGTGGCATTTTCACACTTTTCTTGTGTCATCTTCAAATGCTCCTAATAAGTGTGTGTCAAACTAACATGTAAAAGACATCCACCAGGTATTGAAACTCAGAAACATTTAATTAGGGGCTCGGGCATCGGCACGAGCACCTGTTGTTCTTCCGCTCGTTCTCATAGATTGTGCATATTTCTGATAAAATTCTGACCAATCATTTTATTCAGTCCAAATGAAGTGGCCGAACCTGGCTGAGCCTCCTGTCAATCATCCATTATCACCGTCCCCACATCTGACATGTCCGTCTGAATCTGAGGCTTCACTGGTTCTGCTTCTACTGTCACTGACCACAGTCTACTGACCACTGACCACAGTTTACTGACCACAGTCTACTGACCACTGACCACAGTCTACTGACCACTGACCACAGTCTACTGACCACAGTCTACTGACCACTGACCACAGTCTACTGACCACTGACCACAGACCACAGTCTACTGACCACAGTCTACTGACCACTGACCACAGTCTACTGACCAGTCTACTGACCACTGACCACAGTCTACTGACCACAGTCTGACCACTGACCACAGTCTACTGACCACTGACCACAGTCTACTGACCACTGACCACAGTCTACTGACCACAGTCTACTGACCACTGACCACAGTCTACTGACCACTGACCACAGACCACAGTCTACTGACCACAGTCTACTGACCACTGACCACAGTCTACTGACCAGTCTACTGACCACTGACCACAGTCTACTGACCACAGTCTGACCACTGACCACAGTCTACTGACCACTGACCACAGTCTACTGACCACAGTCTACTGACCACAGTCTACTGACCACTGACCACAGTCTACTGACCACAGTCTACTGACCACTGACCACAGTCTACTGACCACTGACCACCACAGTCTACTGTCTAGGATGTGTGTTGATTGAACTCAAATGCACATGAAGGAAAAAACAGATTTCTGAACATAAACATCTGAGGGAACAAACAGGAGTCTGATGAAGGAAGGATGGAGATAAAAGTCCAGTAGTCTGGTGGACTGGACTGAACAGACAGGTCAAAGGTCAGCTTTAATGACCACAGGACTCATACAGGTTCATGGACTTGCTGTCACTCTGTAAGATGAGAAATGTCTGGATATGAAACTTCAAATGTCCACGGAACATTTGTGGAGGCAGCGCGTTCACAGTGGACACGCCCATCAGCTGGACAGTGAAGACACTGACCCAGATCTGCACAGACCCCACCCTTAAATACAGACCACACCCTTAAACACAGACCCCACCCTTAAATACAGACCACACCCTTAAACACAGACCCCACCCTTAAACACAGACCCCACCCTTAAACGCAGACCACACCCTTAAATACAGGCCACACCCTTAAACACAGACCACTCCCTTAAATACAGACCACACCCTTAAACACAGACCACACCCTTAAATACAGACCACACCCTTAAATACAGGCCACACCCTTAAACACAGACCACTCCCTTAAATACAGACCACACCCTTAAACACAGACCACACCCTTAAATACAGACCACACCCTTAAACACAGGCCACACCCTTAAACACAGACCACACCCTTAAACACAGACCACACCCTTAAATACAGACCACACCCTTAAATACAGGCCACACCCTTAAACACAGACCACTCCCTTAAATACAGACCACACCCTTAAACACAGACCACACCCTTAAATACAGACCACACCCTTAAACACAGACCACACCCTTAAACACAGACCACACCCTTAAACACAGACCACTCCCTTAAACTCAGACCACTCCCTTAAACACAGACCACTCCCTTAAACACAGACCACACCCTTGAATTCTACTGATGGAACAGGAGCCGCTGCAGGCGGATGATGTATCTGATTACTGAGGGAGGGGTCTGTGGACTTGCTGAAGCGGACCAGACCTCCACCTCCACCTTCGCTTCCACCGTGCGCATCAAGGGAGAGGAGGAGGAGCATCAGAGCTCAGGCAGAGGGAAGTGGGCGGGACTTTGGAGGGAGGCGGGTGGTTCATGTTCAAACTTTTACTAAGTGCTGTGAGAAATGCCACGTCAGTAGGTGTAGATTTGAAGTTTAGTTGATTTCCAGTAGAAATGTGTCATCCTTCGTAAACGTGTGTGTTTGTGTAACAGTGTTCAAGTGTGGACATGTTCATGCATTTGTGGTTCTGCTGCAGATTCCACATCATCTGTCTGACAAATACCTTCTAAACTTATTTACAGTGTAGTTTAAATCTACATGTTTGAGTGTTTGAATCCCTTTAAATGAAGTAAATGCATCAGGATGTTAAACAGACTCATATTATATTAGATTAAATAAACAAAGAACACATAAATGCACAGGAAACATGTCTGTGGACGTTTTCCTTCAGGATTATAAGGAACCTCCTAAATATAGCACAACAAACATTGACCAAAATAATGTGGAATCTAAAGGCTGAACTGCTCTTACTCTGTCATTACCGCACCGTCATGCTGTCACTCAAAGGAATTGCAGCAGAATTATCTATGATTGCATTTGAAATGCAAAACACGGAACGCATTTGAAGGCGGGAGGGCTGTTGAGTCTGCAGCAGTTTGGAACAAACTCAAACTTAACCCTAACCCTAAACCAAACCCTAAACCTAACCCTAAACCTAACCCTAACCCTAAACCTAACCCTAAACATAGCCCTAAACCTAACCCTAAACCTAACTCTAACCCTAACCCTAAACTTAACCCTAAACCTAACCCTAAACTTAACCCTAAACCTAACCCTAACCCTAAACCTAACTCTAACCCTAAACCTAACCCTAACCCTAAACCTAAACCTAACCCTAAACCTAACTCTAACCCTAAACCTAAACCTAAACCTAACCCTAAACCTAAACCGAACCCTAAACCTAAACTTAACCCTAAACCTCCTCCTCTTCATCCTCCTCTTCCTCCTTTTGCTCCTCTTCCTCCTCCATCTCATCTTGCTCCTCCTGCCCCCCCCCCCCCCCCCCCCCCCCCCCCCGCTCCTCCTCCTCCTCCTATTAGAGCACATCCACTAACTGTATTAATCACTTCTCTAAATTACCAGCTTCATGCAGGGGGTCTGTGATACATATTTGATGAATTACATGAACATGAAGGCAGACACTCTGGTGGTTTCTGCCTTCAGTTCAACTCAGCTCTTGCCCCCCGCCCCCCCCCCCCCCCCCCCCCCCGGCCCCCCCCTCGACTACAGCCAGGATGAGCCTGGTGTTATTTATCAGATGCCTGCTACCTGTGATGTCTAGTTCCAAGAACAGAACAGCAGGTGATGCAGTTGACACCCTGGAAACTCAGTTGAATCATGCAATGGAGCAGCTGCCCTTCAGCAATTACAGTTATGAAGCCATAAATCAAAGCTTAATAGGAGAGAGAGAGAGAGAGACAGAGAGAGACAGACAGAGACAGGCAGAGTGAAGCTGACAGACATGTGCTACCTCAGTGGAATTGTCTCCTCATGTAAACTGCCACTGAATATATTGAAGGAGTTCCTCAGACCTCTGTCTTCAAAGTGCATTTTCATTGGACCCAGATCTGATGCGGGCCTCAGTCTCATTTAATGGCGTCATTAGCATATATTCAGAGTGGTCATCGGAAAAATCTGAATTTGTGCATTTTCTATCTCAGGGACTGTTATTCTGACACCATTAATACTCACAACGCCATCTTAATGTGAAGCACTGCATTCATTTAGTCCCTAATAATCATCCTATTTGTTCAGGTCTTTTTAACAGAGCTCATGTATAGTGTTCCACAGGCATGATTAACTGTTTGTGTTTTTTTATCTATAGCATAATTGAAATGCAGATTAAACTGATAATGCTCCTAAAATACAGTAGAAGCACCACAGAAACTATGACTCTGACACACTCTAATGGCATTTTATGTTCAACTGTCTATGGATTTTTAGCCCAATTTTTATAGTGATGATTATTGAAAAAATGGGAGGAAAGAATAATAGAGAAATGCATGCAGGATGTGGTGGACAGGGTGCATTATGGGTGGAGGCCTGAGGGGGGAGGGAAGAAGGGGGAGAGGGAAGGAGGGGGGTGTAAACAAAGGTTAATCCTGTCCGACAGGCGGAGCAGAGCAGCTCTTGTGTTCATTCACCGACGCCTGTCCTACCTCCAGCCACAGTCCGTCCTGTCGCTCCACAAACACACTCTGCTCTGGAGGGAACACAGTCGTCTGGAATGGACCGGGAGCTCAGTCCTTTAGTCCATGTTTGATTCTGTTCACTTTAACGTGGACTTAAACTGGGACATTTTATCAGTTCTGTTTAACCCATGAACACCCACGGTGACTTTTGTGGAACCTCCCAAAGGAACTATGTAACCTTTCCTGATTTATTACCATTTATTACTATATTATCCTCCGTAATTTGTGTTTTTTCAGTGAAAATGAGCTTTTTTTTATGTTTAATTCACTGATCATATAGATGTTCATTAAAGCTCAGATTAAAGTTAAAGGTTTTTCTATTAGAAACAGAGAAAACTGAATAAATAGTGTCCTTTTTTTGTCCAAGCTGTCATTAACTGAACATAAACTAAGAGTCTGTAAGGGTTAAAGGTGGACGTTTGGGTCTGTAAGGGTTAAAGGAGGACGTTTGGGTCTGTAAGGGTTAAAGGAGGACGTTTGGGTCTGTAAGGGTTAAAGGTGGACGTTTGGGTCTGTAAGGGTTAAAGGTGGACGTTTGGGTCTGTAAGGGTTAAAGGTGGACGTTTGGGTCTGTAAGGGTTAAAGGAGGACGTTTGGGTCTGTAAGGGTTAAAGGCGGACGTTTGGGTCTTTAAGGGTTAAAGGCGGACGTTTGGGTCTGTAAGGGTTAAAGGTGGACGTTTGGGTCTGTAAGGGTTAAAGGCGGACGTTTGGGTCTGTAAGGGTTAAAGGTGGACGTTTGGGTCTGTAAGGGTTAAAGGTGGACGTTTGGGTCTGTAAGGGTTAAAGGTGGACGTTTGGGTCTGTAAGGGTTAAAGGTGGACGTTTGGGTCTAAGGGTTAAAGGTGGACTTTTGGGTCTGTAAGGGTTAAAGGTGGACGTTTGGGTCTTTAAGAGTTAAAGGTGGACGTTTGGGTCTGTAAGGGTTAAAGGTGGACGTTTGGGTCTTTAAGGGTTAAAGGTGGACGTTTGGGTCTTTAAGGGTTAAAGGTGGACGTTTGGGTCTGTAAGGGTTAAAGGAGGACGTTTGGGTCTGTAAGGGTTAAAGGAGGACGTTTGGGTCTGTAAGGGTTAAAGGTGGACGTTTGGGTCTGTAAGGGTTAAAGGCGGACGTTTGGGTCTTTAAAGGTTAAAGGTGGACGTTTGGGTCTTTAAGGGTTAAAGGAGGACGTTTGGGTCTGTAAGGGTTAAAGGTGGACGTTTGGGTCTGTAAGGGTTAAAGGTGGACGTTTGGGTGTTTAAGGGTTAAAGGTGGACGTTTGGGTCTGTAAGGGTTAAAGGAGGACGTTTGGGTCTTTAAAGGTAAAAGGTGGACGTTTGGGTCTGTAAGGGTTAAAGGTGGACGTTTGGGTGTTTAAGGGTTAAAGGTGGACGTTTGGGTCTTTAAGGGTTAAAGGTGGACGTTTGGGTCTGTAAGGGTTAAAGGAGGACGTTTGGGTCTGTAAGGGTTAAAGGTGGACGTTTGGGTCTGTAAGGGTTAAAGGTGGACGTTTGGGTGTTTAAGGGTTAAAGGTGGACGTTTGGGTGTTTAAGGGTTAAAGGTGGACGTTTGGGTCTGTAAGGGTTAAAGGTGGACGTTTGGGTCTGTAAGGGTTAAAGGTGGACGTTTGGGTCTGTAAGGGTTAAAGGAGGACGTTTGGGTCTGTAAGGGTTAAAGGTGGACGTTTGGGTCTGTAAGGGTTAAAGGTGGACGTTTGGGTGTTTAAGGGTTAAAGGTGCACGTTTGGGTCTGTAAGGGTTAAAGGTGGACGTTTGGGTGTTTAAGGGTTAAAGGTGGACGTTTGGGTCTTTAAAGGTAAAAGGTGGACGTTTGGGTCTGTAAGGGTTAAAGGTGGACGTTTGGGTCTGTAAGGGTTAAAGGTGGACGTTTGGGTCTTTAAGGGTTAAAGGTGGACGTTTGGGTCTGTAAGGGTTAAAGGTGGACGTTTGGGTCTGTAAGGGTTAAAGGTGGACGTTTGGGTCTGTAAGGGTTAAAGGTGGACGTTTGGGTCTTTAAAGGTAAAAGGTGGACGTTTGGGTCTTTAAAGGTAAAAGGTGGACGTTTGGGTCTGTAAGGGTTAAAGGTGGACGTTTGGGTCTGTAAGGGTTAAAGGTGGATGTTTGGGTCTGTAAGGGTTAAAGGTGGACGTTTGGGTGTTTAAGGGTTAAAGGTGGACGTTTGGGTCTTTAAAGGTAAAAGGTGGACGTTTGGGTCTTTAAAGGTAAAAGGTGGACGTTTGGGTCTGTAAGGGTTAAAGGTGGACGTTTGGATCTTTAAAGGTAAAAGGTGGACGTTTGCATGCACATGCGTTGGGGGTGGGGGGGCGGGGGGGCTTGGCTGGTTTGTGTCCTACTTATTCTATGGGGGTACGGGACGGTCCATTCTGTGACCCCCTGCTGAAGTGAAAGTGAAACTTAAGGCTCATTTATCTTTTCTTTACCTCCTTAAACTTGGCAAACTTCCATTTGAGGGTGCAGGATGTTTGTCCTGGACTGTTAAATATTGTACACATGTAGAATAAGTCTAATGTGACAGTGGTAATTTTTTGAAATGAAGTGTATGATGTGGTCAGGAGAACCTCACCAGTGAAATCACTGACTTGTATCTGATGGAAACCCATCCTTCATTTATTTGCTTGTTCTTGTATTATTAGTCTCTTTTACATTCACCCTCTAATTACATGAATTTAACTTGTTGATATAAATGAGTTTAAGGACCCTAACCCTAACCCACCCAAACTCTAGTTTTTCTCTGAATAGTTGTTGTTAGAGGGGTTCTTCCGTAGTTCCATTGGTCTATGACCCAAACTGGACTGGAAAGACCTTTGAGTCCAACTAGAGTCACATGACCAAAACAAAGAGATGTGAATGGATGTTAGAACAAGAGAAGAAGAAGAGTTGAACCCAAACGTGTGTGTGTGTGTGTGGACACAGCAGGAAAACACATCAGTTTAGAATGTAGGAGCAGATAGAGGAGGAACCAACATACTAGATTCAAAACAACAGATTTATGTTGATGTTTGTGGAAGGACTGACACCGACATCTACCAGAAGAAAGACACCAGTCAGCACATGTGGGATTGAACGGACAAACCAACATTACACACTTCTGTTTTGAACACATTTATAAAACCAGTGTTCAGAACTCACAGCTCCTCCTTCACCCTGAACGCTGTGCATGTGTGGATCCACTGTTTCTGTGGAAATTCCACAGTTTCCAGGTTGTTCCATACAGCAGAAACAGTTGAATCTGGTCCCAGTCATGTGTCTGTCCAATTAGATTCAATTCACATCAATATTAGTTGAGTTCTAATTTTAAATGTGTGGTCAATGGGATTTTCAATGTTCAGTGTAAATGTCCACAGAGTCCACATTCCACAGTGGATGTGGACAATTTAGTTCCACATACAAGAGGTTGTTCTAAGCTACAGGTGGATCCAACTGGAGGAGAATCAGAGTCGTTTGGAATTTTTTGTGAATTTTGGAAAATTGCTCAATGATGACAGATGGGAAATTGTAGATTTTGTGACCTTGAACTTTGGCCTACTTGGCCCAAAATTTAATGGGTTGGTCCCAGGGCCTAGGCCTATCTGTGGGGAAGATTTGGGAAAGATGGGTGGAAGAGTTTCCCATAAAGTTGCTAACAAACAAACACACAAACAAACAAGTAAACACGCAAAGCAAAGTGATCCCAATACCTCCTGGCGGAGGAAAATATGGGAAAGTTTAGCTCAGATGGACGATGGACCAAAGGGACTGTTGACAGTATTTTAGGAGCCAGTGATTGAATTTCCACAGAGCATTATGGGATGGCTGGTTTGTGTCAGATTGCATATTAACATGTAATCTGCACAAATATATTGTCTAGAAAACACCCTCTGATCTTCGACTTGACATTTACACCTGGTATTAATACTGGAACTGGTCATTTATTTCTGTCTGCTCTGGGATTGGATTCTTAGATGCAAATTAATAAGTCAGCTGACAGAAAACAGCACACGCTCGGCCCAGTAAAGGCCCAGGATATTCTGTTTTTCTTTGAAAGGAAGAGGTTGACTTGTCTTTTATGGGACAACAGCTGTATTTGAAGTTGAATGTGGTCTTTTCCAACAGACCTGTCTAAGTGTGCATTGTTTGATTTGTTCCAGTCCACTTTATTAAGGACAAATGTTCGGATAAGGCCTTTAAAGAGCGGTGATCGACCACCCGTCAGCTCTCCTCTGACAGAAAACTGCTATAAATACTGAAGTAATGCTGATTATCCAAACACATTCCTGCACAGAATTGGTTGTGGACATCAGGAAAGCTGTTGCCAATCTCATCAAATTGTCCCAAAGCAGTCCATTCCAGCTGTAGCAGTATTTAGGGTCCTGATGGGACCGGGGCTGCTGTGCCCCCCCCCCCCCCCGGGTGGCAGGGGCAGGTCAAGGGCTGTGATTGTCAGTGTTTATTAATGGGCCCTGCAGAGGGGACTGACAGCAGGGTGATCTCTGTGATGATGATGTCTTATTGCTTTCCATGAGCGCCTCAGGTACATACATATTTATGATGCGCCGCCACCTTGATACCAGCTAGAAATATCTGCTTAACACCCGGCCCGGTTGGATGCTTACCAAAGCAGAGCCGGAACAAAAAGACCCTTTAGCAGTAATAGTGCCTGTGCCACATGAACCTTAACAAACCACAGAATGACTTTTCACCGTCATTTACATACGGGCTGGCACAGAAATGTGAAAAACGGCTTTGTGTAGAGTTAGGACTGAAAAATTCAACACCATCATTTTCCACAAGAGAAGTCACCCAGACAATATGAAGCCTCCTATAAATCTGAGCAGCACTGATGTCAGCATTTCATGTAAATCAGATGGCTGTTTGACCACCAATTGAATTAATTTGAACTAATTTGGATGACAGATTGATTTGTGACACTACACGTGTACATATTAAATATTAACAGTCAGCACTTCCCCAGGGACAGCTGGAACTGTAAAGGGCAGCTCAGACGCACTCATTTAGTTGATTAATCTGAGCCACTCATTTCAGGCACATGCATTTGTTTTACTCACTTATTCATGTCTTCAGTGAACACTCCTCTCCTCCATCTTATTCTTTTTTTCCCCACAGTGACATGACTTTCTCATCATTATTTCAGTGAAACGGGACGGTGTCCCACTGTACTTGAGCTTTTCCACCCTCTGACATTTTATTTTACTATTATCGTGTACATATAATGTAGTAAAAATACTGACTTAAAAAGAATAAAAAGACAACAGTGATATTTGAGTGTAAAGGCCCCATTTATGAGCAGCACATGTTTGTATGTGAAGGTAACTACTGTGGTTTGTGTAATAGTATTTAGTTTGTGTAATAGTATTTAGTTTGTGTAATGGTATTTGGTTTGTGTAATTATATTTGGTTTGTATTTGGTTTGTATAATAGTATTTGGTTTGTTAATAGTATTTGGTTTGTGTAATTGTATTTGGTTTGTATTTGGTTTGTTAATAGTATTTGGTTTGTGTAATAGTATTTAGTTTGTGTAATAGTATTTGGTTTGTTAATAGTATTTGGTTTACATAACAGTATTTGGTTTGTGTAGTAGTATTTAATTTGTGTAATAGTATTTGGTTTGTGTAATTGTATTTAGTTTGTGTGATAGTATTTGGTTTGTGTGATAGTATTTGGTTTGTGTAATTGTATTTGGTTTGTGTAATAGTATTTGGTTTGTTAATAGTATTTGATTTACATAATAGTATTTGGTTTGTGTAATAGTATTTCGTTTATATAATAGTATTTGTTTTGTGTTTGGTTTGTGTAATAGTATTTGGTTTGTTAAAAGTATTTGGTTTGTGTAATAGTATTTGGTTTGTTAATAGTATTTGGTTTGTTTATAGTATTTGGTTTATATAATAGTATTTGGTTAGTGTTTGGTTTGTGTAATAGTATTTGGTTTGTTAATAGTATTTGGTTTGTATAATAGTATTTGGTTTGTTAATAGTATTTGGTTTATATAGTTGTATTTGTTTTGTGTAACAGTATTTGGTTTGTGTGATAGTATTTGGTTCGTATAATAGTATATGGTTTGTGTAGTAGTATTTGGTTTGTTAATTGTATTTGGTTTGTGTAATAGTGTTTGGTTTGTGTGATAGTATTTGGTTTGTTAATAGTATTTGGTTTGTGTAATAGTATTTGGTTTGTGTAATAGTGTTTGGTTTGTTAATAGTGTTTGGTTTGTTAATAGTATTTGGTTTGTATAATAGTATTTGGTTTGTGTAGTAGTATTTGGTTTGTTAATTGTATTTGGTTTGTATAATAGTATTTGGTTTGTGTAATAGTATTTGGTTTGTGTGATAGTATTTGGTTTGTGTAATAGTATTTGGTTTGTTAATAGTATTTGGTTTGTGTAATAGTATTTGGTTTGTGTGATAGTATTTGGTTTGTGTGATAGTATTTGGTTTGTGTCATTGAATTTGGTTTGTGTAATAGTATTTGGTTTGTTAATAGTATTTGATTTACATAATAGTATTTGGTTTGTGTAGTAGTATTTGGTTTATATAATAGTATTTGGTTTGTGTTTGGTTTGTGTAATAGTATTTGGTTTGTTAATAGTATTTGGTGTGTCTATAGTATTTGGTTTATATAATAGTATTTGGTTAGTGTTTGGTTTGTGTAATAGTATTTGGTTTGTATTTGGTTTGTGTAATAGTATTTGGTTTGTTAATAGTATTTGGTTTGTATAATAGTATTTGGTTTGTTAATAGTATTTGGTTTACATAATTGTATTTGTTTTGTGTAATAGTATTTGGTTTGTGTGATAGTATTGGGTTTGTATAATAGTATATGGTTTGTGTAGTAGTATTTGGTTTGTTAATTGTGTTTGGTTTGTATAATAGTATTTGGTTTGTGTGATAGTATTTGGTTTGTTAATAGTATTTGGTTTGTGTAATAGTGTTTGGTTTGTTAATAGTATTTGGTTTGTGTAATAGTATTTGGTTTGTATTTGGTTTGTGAAATAGTATTTGGTTTGTTAATAGTATTTGGTTTGTGTAATAGTGTTTAGTTTGTGTAATAGTATTTGGTTTGTGTAATTGTATTTGGTTTGTTAATAGTATTTGGTTTGTGTAATAGTATTTAGTTTGTGTAATAGTGTTTGGTTTGTTAATAGTGTTTGGTTTGTTAATAGTATTTGGTTTGTATAATAGTATTTGGTTTGTGTAGTAGTATTTGGTTTGTTAATTGTATTTGGTTTGTATAATAGTATTTGGTTTGTGTAATAGTATTTGGTTTGTGTGATAGTATTTGGTTTGTGTAATAGTGTTTGGTTTGTTAATAGTATTTGGTTTGTGTAATAGTATTTGGTTTGTGTGATAGTATTTGGTTTGTTAATAGTATTTGGTTTGTGTAATAGTGTTTGGTTTGTTAATAGTATTTGGTTTGTGTAATAGTATTTGGTTTGTATTTGGTTAATATAATAGTATTTGGTTTGTATTTGGTTTGTGTCTCCATCGGGTGCTCGAGGGTTCATGGGAGTTCGCCCAACCAGTCCACATGTGTTTTGTGGATCTGGAGAAGGCGTTCGACCGTGTCCCTCGTGGTATCTTGTGGGGGGTGCTTCGGGAGTATGGGGTCCGGGGCCCTTTGCTAAGGGCAGTCCGGTCCTTGTATGACCGAAGCAGGAGCCTGGTTCGCATTGCCGGCAGTAAGTCAGACCTGTTCCAGGTGCATGTTGGACTCCGGCAGGGCTGCCCTTTGTCACCGGTTCTGTTCATAATTTTTATGGACAGAATTTCTAGGCGCAGCCAAGGGCCGGAGGGGGTCCGGTTTGGGGACCACAGGATTTCATCTCTGCTTTTTGCAGATGATGTTGTCCTGTTGGCCTCATCGAACCTGGACCTTCAGCGTGCACTGGGGCGGTTTGCAGCCGAGTGTGAAGCGAGTGGGATGAGGATCAGCACCTCCAAATCCGAGGCCATGGTTGTCGACCGGAAAAAGGTGGTTTGCCCTCTCCGGGTCGGTGGGGAGTCTTTGCCCCAAGTGGAGGAGTTTAAGTATCTCGGGGTCTTGTTCACGAGTGAGGGAAGGATGGAGCGTGAGATTGACAGACGGATTGGTGCAGCGTCTGCAGTGATGCAGTCGCTGTACCGGTCGGTTGTGGTAAAGAAGGAGCTGAGCCGAGAGGCGAAGCTCTGGATTTACCGGTCAATCTACGTTCCTACCCTCACCTATGGTCATGAGCTTTGGGTCATGACCGAAAGGACAAGATCCCGGATACAAGCGGTCGAAATGAGTTTCCTCCGTCGGGTGGCTGGGCGCACCCTTAGGGATAGGGTGAGGAGCTCAGTCACCAGGGAGGAGCTCGGAGTAGAGCCGCTGCTCCTCCGCGTCGAGAGGGGCCAGCTGAGGTGGCTCGGGCATCTGTTTCGGATGCCTCCTGGACGCCTCCCTGGGGAGGTGTTCCGGGCATGTCCCACCGGGA
>NW_021941610.1:110000-120214 GCF_902148855.1 Sphaeramia orbicularis | reverse complement strand
TAACTCAAACTCTTGTCAGATAACTCAAACTCTTATCAGTAACTCAAACCCTTGTCAGTAACTCACACCCTTGTCAGTAACTCAACCCTTGTCAGTAACTCAAACTCCTCATCAGTAACTCAAAACTCTTATCAGTAACTGAACCCCTGTCAGTAACTCAAACTCTTATCAGTACCTAAAAACCTTTGTCAGTACTCAAACCCTTGTCAGTAACTCAAACTCTTGTCAGTAACTCAAACTCTTATCATACTCAAACCCTTGTCCAGTAACTCAAACCCTTGTCAGTAACTCAAACTCTTATTCAGTACCTAAAACCTTTGTCATAACTCAAACCTTGTCAGTACTCAAACTCTGTCAGTAACTCAAACTCCTATCAGTAACCAAACCCCTGTCAGTAACTCAAACCCTTGTCAGTAACTCAAACTCTTATCAGTAACTCAAAACCCCTGTCAGTAACTCAACTCTTATCAGTAACCAAACCCCTGTCAGTAACTCAAACCTCTTGTCAGTAACTCAAACCCTGTCAGTAACTCAAACCCTTGTCAGTAACTCAAACTCTTATCAGTAACTCAATCCCCTGTCAGTAACTCAAACTCTTATCAGTAACTCAAACCCCTGTCAGTAGCTCAAACTCTTGTCAGTAACTCAAACCCCTGTCAGTAACTCAAAAACTCTTATCAGTAACTCAAAACCTTTGTCAGTAACTCAAACCCTTGTCAGTAACTCAAACTCTTATCAGTAACTCAAACCCCTGTCAGTAACTCAAACTCTTATCAGTAACTCAAACCCTTGTCAGTAACTCAAACCCTTGTCAGTAACTCAAACTCTTATCAGTAACTCAAACTCTTGTCAGTAACTCAAACCCCTGTCAGTAACTCAAACTCTTATCAGTAACTCAAACCCTTGTCAGTAACTCAAACCCTTATCAGTAACTCAAACCCTTGTCAGTAACTCAAACCCTTGTCAGTAACTCAAACCCCTGTCAGTACTCTAACTCTTATCAGTAACTAAAACCTTTGTCAGTAACTCAAACCCCTGTCAGTACTCTAACTCTTATCAGTAACTCAAACCCTTGTCAGTAACTCAAACCCTTGTCAGTAACTCAAACCCCTTGTCAGTAACTCAAACCCCGGTCAGTACTCTTACTCTTATCAGTAACTAAAACCTTTGTCGGTAACTCAAACCCTTGTCGGTAACTCAAACCCTTGTCAGTAACTCAAACCCCTGTCAGTACTCTAACTCTTATCAGTAACTCAAACCTTTGTCAGTAACTCAAACCCTTGTCAGTAACTCAAACCCTGTCAGTACTCTAACTCTTATCAGTACCTAAAACCTTTGTCAGTAACTCAAACCCTTGTCAGTAACTCAAACTCTTGTCAGTAACTCAAACTCTTATCAGTAACTCAAACCCTTGTCAGTAACTCAAACTCTTATCAGTAACTCAAACCCTTGTCAGTAACTCAAACTCTTATCAGTAACTCAAACTCTTGTCAGTAACTCAAACCCTTGTCAGTAACTCAAACTCTTATCAGTAACTCAAACTCTTATCAGTAACTCAAACCCTTGTCAGTACTCTAACTCTTATCAGTAACTCAAACCTTTGTCGGTAACTCAAACCTTTGTCGGTAACTAAAACCTTTGTCAGTAACTCAAACTCTTATCAGTAACTCAAACTCTTATCAGTAACTAAAACCTTTGTCAGTAACTCAAACCCTTGTCAGTAACTCAAACCCTTGTCAGTAACTCAAACCCCTGTCAGTACTCTAACTCTTATCAGTAACTCAAACCTTTGTCAGTAACTCAAACCTTTGTCAGTAACTCAAACCCCTGTCAGTACTCTAACTCTTATCAGTAACTAAAACCTTTGTCGGTAACTCAAACCTTTGTCGGTAACTCAAACCCTTGTCAGTACTCTAACTCTTATCAGTAACTAAAACCTTTGTCGGTAACTCAAACCTTTGTCAGTAACTCAAACCTTTGTCGGTAACTAAAACCTTTGTCGGTAACTCAAACCTTTGTCGGTAACTCAAACCTTTGTCAGTAACTCAACCCTTGTCGGTAACTCAAACCCCGGTCAGTACTCTAACTCTTATCAGTAACTAAAACCTTTGTCGGTAACTCAAACCTTTTTCAGTAACTGAAACCCTTGTCAGTAACTCAAACCCCTGTCAGTACTCTAACTCTTATCGGTAACTCAAACTTTTGTCGGTAACTAAAACCTTTGTCAGTAACTCAAACCCTTGTCGGTAACTCAAACCCTTGTCAGTAACTCAAACCCCTTTCAGTACTCTAACTCTTATCAGTAACTAAAACCTTTGTCGGTAACTCAAACCCTTGTCAGTAAGTCAAACCCCGGTCAGTACTCTAACTCTTATCAGTAACTCAAAACCTTTGTCGGTAACTCAAACCTTTGTCGGTAACTCAAACCCCGGTCAGTACTCTAACTCCGCCCACCTGTGTGACAGACGTGCCCTCTCCATCCTCTCCCGTGCCCTGTTGGTCCTCTTCTTCATCGTGCTGCCTTGCTCTGGGGCTTCAGTGGGTTTTATTCCTCTGACGTACCGGCTGTTGGCTCTAACAGCGGTGCTCGGTGAGTACGTGATCTCAGGTCTGGTTGAAATGGAGTGTGAGGAAAGTCCCAGAGTTCCTATTAGCCTTTGGAAAGTGTGTGGAGCTGAGGTCTGTGACGGTCAGTGTGTGATTCAGGGGGGTCTCAGAGGACCACATGTGGGCGTTGTGAGCTGATGGAAGGGGTCGGGGGGGTGGCAGGAGGAAGCAGACAGGAAACACATGACACCTGCTGACCCCTGGGCCTATGTGGACCAGAGGGTCGGGTCTGAGCATCAGTCCAATAAGAGCGAAGTTTACACCAACAGGACGTCTGGACCTACACCATGTGTCCAAAAGTCTGTGGACACAGTCAGTCAGACAGACTCTGGGATCCAAAACAATACTGACTAATGTCAGAATAGAGTTTTATATTATGGGATACACATCAGTGCATTGGTTCATTTGGATTCAATTATTCTCTTTGTTTATAACATGACTCACAGATGGTTTGGACTGAATTTAGATCAACATTTGTTTTTGTTTTTTTTTTCTCCCTGACTCTGATTTTCAGTGTTCTTTCTCTAAATGTCTCTAATATTTTTCCTGCTCTGACTGTAAATACTAATTTTCTTCCTCATCTAACCATCGACTGTCATCACACCTGACTGAGGAAGAAAAATCTACCATTAAACTATACTGAAATATTGGTGTTTATCAACTATATGGACATAAATATGTGGACACATCATGTCCCCAGCTGTCAGATGTCCTGTTCATGAGGATCGGACACAGAAACATCAACATTAATAATCAATAGGATATTGATCCCATAATATAAAACTATATTGGACACAGAGTGGACAGTTAAATATGTCCACAGACTTTTGTCCATCTGCTGTAGATCCTGTTCTTACCACAGGTTCTCAGACACATGTCCATCTTGTCCTACCTGATGTTTTCCTCTGAGGACTGCTCTGGAGATGCTGCTGCCACCTGTCTAACCCCGCCCCTAACCCCACCCCCCACCCCAGGGCCCCGCCCCCACTCATGTCCACATTGTGCTTCAGCTTCTGGAGCTTTCAAATGTGTTCAGTTTAAACACTCCAACTACCAACAAGTACAGTTTACCCGAGGCTGTGTTTCAATTATGCATAACTATGTTTTCATCAAATATTAAAGCTTGAAGTTTGTTTTTTTGACTCTTCTAAAAGTGTACAACTAAGTCATACAAATGCATTTTCACATCCTCTATGTTTGAACATTCTGGGGCATTTGTTAGTGTATGATCTGAAAACTGTCATGTTATTTAAAACTGGACCGTCCAGCAGAGATTCATGAACCACATGAATATGGAAATGTTTGGGTCTAAAACGGCATCGTTTAGGACTGACAACCATGTACAGTCAGTTTAATGAAGACACTGAAGTAATGCAGGAGCTGGACTTTTTATAGACGAATAATGATGTGATGGTCAGGTTTAACCATTGGCTGCTGTTCGTCTGATAATGAGAAGAACCACTTCTGTGGACTGAAGAACAACATGTGGTTCCAGGCACAAGCCCCGCCCCTCACACCTACTGTAGCTTATTCTGACATGGTTCCAGCTGATGTCATCATGGATCCAGCTGATGTCATCATGGATCCAGCTGATGTCATCATGGATCCAGCTGATGTCATCATGTCTGTGCATGTGCTGATGTCAGTATATCTCCCTTTAGCTGTGTGTGTGTGTGTGTGTGTGTGTGTATGTGTGTGTGTGTGTGTGTGTGTGTGTGTGTGTGTGTGTGTGTGTGTGTGTGTGTGTGGACCTGGAGTCCAGACTGTCTGTGGGTGAAGGTCCAGGTCTGTTTCCACCTCAGAGCAGGAGTGGACAGGGTCCATGTGTGTCCACTGAAAGGATGATGGTGAACAGGACGGATGAACGAGCCGTCACATGGAAACTCATATTCACACTGCTCACATTAACACTGCTCACATTACACTGCTCACATTAACACTGCTCATATGACACTGCTCACATTAACACTGCTCACATTACACTGCTCACATTAACACTGCTCATATTCACACTGCTCACATTCACACTGCTCACATTCACACTGCTCATATTCACACTGCTCACATTAACACTGCTCATATTCACACTGCTCATATTCACACTGCTCACATTCACACTGCTCACATTCACACTGCTCATATTCACACTGCTCACATTAACACTGCTCATATTCACACTGCTCACATTCACTCTGCTCACATTACACTGCTCACATTAACACTGCTCATATTCACACTGCTCACATTACACTGCTCACATTAACACTGCTCACATTCACACTGCTCACATTAACACTGCTCACATTACACTGCTCACATTAACACTGCTCATATGACACTGCTCACATTAACACTGCTCACATTACACTGCTCACATTAACACTGCTCATATTCACACTGCTCACATTCACACTGCTCACATTCACACTGCTCATATTCACACTGCTCACATTAACACTGCTCATATTCACACTGCTCATATTCACACTGCTCACATTCACACTGCTCACATTCACACTGCTCATATTCACACTGCTCACATTAACACTGCTCATATTCACACTGCTCACATTCACTCTGCTCACATTACACTGCTCACATTAACACTGCTCATATTCACACTGCTCACATTACACTGCTCACATTAACACTGCTCACATTCACACTGCTCACATTAACACTGCTCACATTACACTGCTCACATTAACACTGCTCATATGACACTGCTCACATTAACACTGCTCACATTACACTGCTCACATTAACACTGCTCATATTCACACTGCTCACATTCACACTGCTCACATTCACACTGCTCATATTCACACTGCTCACATTAACACTGCTCATATTCACACTGCTCATATTCACACTGCTCACATTCACACTGCTCACATTCACACTGCTCATATTCACACTGCTCACATTAACACTGCTCATATTCACACTGCTCACATTCACTCTGCTCACATTACACTGCTCACATTAACACTGCTCATATTCACACTGCTCACATTACACTGCTCACATTAACACTGCTCACATTCACACTGCTCACATTAACACTGCTCACATTACACTGCTCACATTAACACTGCTCACATTCACACTGCTCATATTCACACTGCTCACATTACACTGCTCACATTAACACTGCTCACATTACACTGCTCACATTCACACTGCTCACATTAACACTGCTCATATTCACACTGCTCACATTCACACTGCTCACATTACACTGCTCACATTAACACTGCTCATATTCACACTGCTCACATTCACACTGCTCACATTACACTGCTCACATTAACACTGCTCATATTCACACTGCTCACATTACACTGCTCACATTAACACTGCTCACATTAACACTGCTCACATTACACTGCTCACATTCACACTGCTCATATTCACACTGCTCATATTCACACTGCTCACATTACACTGCTCACATTAACACTGCTCACATTACACTGCTCACATTCACACTGCTCACATTAACACTGCTCATATTCACACTGCTCACATTCACACTGCTCACATTACACTGCTCACATTAACACTGCTCATATTCACACTGCTCACATTCACACTGCTCACATTACACTGCTCACATTAACACTGCTCATATTCACACTGCTCACATTACACTGCTCACATTAACACTGCTCACATTCACACTGCTCACATTACACTGCTCACATTAACACTGCTCACATTCACACTGCTCATATTCACACTGCTCATATTCACACTGCTCACATTACACTGCTCACATTAACACTGCTCACATTACACTGCTCACATTCACACTGCTCACATTAACACTGCTCACATTCACACTGCTCACATTCACACTGCTCACATTCACACTGCTCACATTCACACTGCTCACATTAACACTGCTCACATTCACACTGCTCATATTCACACTGCTCATATTCACACTGCTCACATTACACTGCTCACATTAACACTGCTCACATTACACTGCTCACATTCACACTGCTCACATTCACACTGCTCACATTAACACTGCTCACATTACACTGCTCACATTAACACTGCTCACATTCACACTGCTCATATGCACACTGCTCACATTCACACTGCTCATATTCACACTGCTCACATTCACACTGCTCATATTCACACTGCTCACATTCACACTGCTCACATTCACACTGCTCACATTAACACCGTACAGGACCAGAGCATGTGGCTTCATGCATCAGCGCTAAATGCTACTGTTTTGCTAATGTTCTGCTAAACTGTGCTCTAAAGCGTCCCCCAGGTCCAGGTCCAGGTCCAGGTCCAGGTCCAGGTCCAGGTCTGTGTGAGGTGGAGAACACAGCTTTAGTTCACACTCAGCACATGTGCTGTGCCCAGAACATGGTACAGCAGACATGTAGCATGTTTGACTTTGACAAGTGCGATGTAATGTCAGCTGAAACAGAGACGGCGACTAAAAGGCCCGTCTGTAAAACACAGACGTACGTTTATGTTGGAAATAGAACGATGTCGACAAACTGCTGAAACAAGGGTTTTCTGAGGAGGAGCGGAAGGTACCGTGGTTTAAAGGCAGACCAGTTTTAATGAGTGTGAGAGAGGAAAAGGAGAGAGAGGGAGAGAGAGGGGGAGGGAGAGAGAGAAATACTTAGATGGATAGGTGGGGTTAGTCCATCTACAGAAGGTGCTTAGATGTTCTCCAGTCTCATTGGATCTGTCCTAATGTGATCATGACTGGGACAGAAGGATGGGCTGGGAGGGGTTAGAGGGTCTGCTCAAGTCCAACAGCATCCTCACAGCCTAGCCCTACCCTTAACCCTAACCCTTACCCTTAACCCTAACCCTAACCCTAACCCTTAACCCTAACCCTAACCCTTAACCCTTACCCTAACCCTAACCCTAACCCTAACAGCATCCTCACAGCCTAGCCCTACCCTTAACCCTAACCCTAACCCTATCCCTAACCCTTAACCCTAACCCTAACCCTAACCCTAACCCTTAACCCTAACCCTTAACCCTAACTCTTAACCCTAACCCTTAACCCTAACCCTAACCCTAACCCTAACCCTTAACCCTAACCCTAACCCTAACCCTTAACCCTTAACCCTAACCCTAACCCTTAACCCTAACCCTTAACCCTAACCCTAACCCTTAACCCTAACTCTTAACCCTAACCCTTACCCTTAACCCTAACCCTAACCCTTAACCCTAACCTTACCCTAACCCTAACCCTAACCCTAACCCTTACCCTAACCCTAACCCTTAACCCTCACAGCCTAGCCCTACCCTTAACCCTAACCCTTAACCCTAACCCTAACCCTTAACCCTAACCCTAACCCTAACCCTTAACCCTAACCCTAACCCTTAACCCTAACTCTTAACCCTAACCCTAACCCTTAACCCTTAACCCTAACCCTTAACCCTTAACCCTTAACCCTAACCCTTACCCTTAACCCTAATCCTTACCCTTAACCCTAACCCTAACCCTTACCCTTACCCTTACCCTTAACCCTAACCCTTAACCCTAACCCTAACCCTAACCCTCACCCTTAACCCTAACCCTTATCCCTAACCCTTACCCTTAACCCTAACCCTTAACCCTCACCCTTAACCTTAGCCCTAACCCTAACCCTAGCCCTTGCAGCAGGTACAAGATGGTGTCCTCCACCCCCACCTTTTCCTGGTAGGTAAACTGGAGGGGGTCCTGGGTGTGTTGAACCTGGGGTTTCAGGTGGTGGAGCAGACCCTCCAGGGTCTTCATGACATGTGGTGTCAGGGCCAAAGGTCTGGCTCAGGTGTGGTTTCTTGGGGACTGGAACTAGACTGGATGTCTTCAATGGGGGGGGGGGGCTTCCTCTGATGAAGGCTCAGGTGTTTCATGTAGGAATTCTGTCTTTTCTGCAGCGAGACTTAAACTGTACGTAGTTCAACTCCACGTCACTGTGTTCCATGTGGGTGCAGCTGTGATCGGACCAAAGACAGTTTTCCATCTGAGCTTTAAAGGAGTCGTCTGTGGGACGTAGTTTCATATTCACCACTTGTACGTTCTCAATTTAACACTAAAAATAAAAAGTTGTTTCTGAAACGTCTTCTTCTAGCCGTAGTTTCTGCAGGTTTAGAACTGTAGTGGGTCTGAACTAGTGTAAGTAAGTAAGTAAATTTTATTTCTAGAGAACTTTTCACAGACAGAGTCACAAAGTGCTTTATCAATTCAAATCAGAATCAGATCCAGTTTCCAGACCCAACAGAATCCTTCAGGAGCAAACACTTGTGATTGGTGACAGTGGAAGGAAACACTACCTTTAACAGCAGAAACCTGGAGCAGACCCAGACTCCTGAAGGATGGACGTCTGCCTGGACCAGTGGGGTTAAAGAGAGAGAGAGAGAGTAAAGGAGGAGAAAAGAGAGAGCGATAGAGATATAGAGAGACTGGGGGGGCACATGGAGTACGTTATGATGAATACATAGAGTGTAGTCAGTCTGTGGTGGTCCTGGGTCAGGTGGGAGACTAAAAAGCCTTTTTGAACAGGAGGGTTTGGAGGTGTTTCTTAAAGCTCTGTACAGAGTCCATGGACCGTAGGTGTAGAGGCAGGTCATTCCATAGACGTGGTCCACAGCTTTAAAGGACCTGTCACCCGCGTGTGCTAAAACAGGTGTGTGGAACCATCAGCATGTGTGTGGAACCATCAGCATGTGTGTGGAACCATCAGCAGGTGTGTGGAACCATCAGCAGGTGTGTGAAACCATCAGCAGGTGTGTGGAACCATCAGCAGGTGTGTGGAACCATCAGCATGTGTGTGGAACCATCAGCAGGTGCTGTCCTGAAGACCTCAGGCTACGAGTCGAGCTGTAGGGCTGGATCAGGGAAGCAATGTATACAGGGGCCTGGCCATGTAGGGCCCGGAAAGTTAGCACAAGAATTTTGAAATGAAGACGATATAGAACAGGAGCCAGTGGAGAGATTTAAGGATGGGAGTGATGTGGGTTCTCCTGTTTGTGCGGGTCAGGAGCCTTCAGCAGAGTTCTGGACAAACTGTAGATGGGCCAGCTCCTTCTGTTTAAACATGTAAACAGGCTGTTCCAGTAGTCTAAGCCAGAAGACACAAAAGTGTGAACGATCATCTTGAGCTCATTTGTGGACACCATAGATCTGAGTTTGGAGATGTTGCGTAGGTGGAAGAAACAGTTTTTGACTAGGTGTTTGGAGTAGAATTCTAAAGACATGTCCTGGTCAAAGATGACACCCAGATTCCTCAGTTTTGTCTTTACCGAGGAACTCAGGTCTCCAAGGTGATGTTTGATCCCTGGGATTGCACTATCCGGGGCAATGATGAGGGTCTCAGTTTGACTGGAGTTCAGCTGGAGGCTGTTCTCATTTAGCCACTGCTTCAGCTCTGACAAGCAGTTGATTAAGGAACTCAGTTTGTGGGGCTCAGAGGAGTTAAAGGAGCAGTATATCTGGATGTCATCTGTGAATAGATGATAGGAGACATTACTGTACTGTCGGATAATGTGGCCAAGTGGGAGGACATAGAGTAAGAATAGGACTGGTCCCAGGACAGAGCCTTGGGGCACACCACACAGTAGATCCGCTG